>NC_072407.2:34950000-35160000 GCF_028858775.2 Pan troglodytes
TTAACATGTAATTTTCATTTGTTACCTTCCTCAAGGTTTGGTATGAACCTTCTGCTAGCCTCATGAAATGAATTGGAAAGTATTGCTTCTTGTGAGAAACACACTCACCCATCCAAACCCAAAGAATGGACGTAGAGGCACAACATCCCACTGCTGTTAAGACTCCTGCCACAATTATAAGAGATTTAAGGATTGAAGGTACCATGCCTTTCCATTTTCCAAACCAACCTTCTACCCAACATGTAAATGGGTCATCAATTCCAGCATTCTCTGCCAGTTCACTGGCTAGAGTTGTCAGCCCTTATAAAGTTTTTGTGATGGTGCCATCTGGGGCAGTATTGTTAGGAATGAAAGTACAACATTTTCCACCCAGCATAACACATACGTCTCCTTTTTCTGCTAGTATCATGTCTTAACGCAAGCCTGTTTCCCAGGCCACTCAGCTGGTGGCATCAAACTGGCTAACCATCCCTTTGAGTGCATTCCAAGTAAAACTGATGAATCTCTGTTGATTACAATAGATGTAGTTAATCCAATTCACAATCTTAATAGTTGACCACCAGAAGAGTGCTGACTCAAACCCAGCAGGTATTTGGTTTCGGGCCTTAAATTTATTAGGCGACCCCCAGGGACTCCTATCAAGTCAACGTATGTATTGGGATCAAAAGAATTTGTCAAATCTCTCTGGTTTTGGTGGCCATGTGTATTTTCAGGTATCTTGTGGAATGCCAGGGTGAATGGAATGGCCAATGAGACCAAAGCCCAAGTTCCGGTCCAATTGGATGGTAACAGGTTATGGAGGTTCCTTTACCCACAATATCACCAGCTTGGGGTATATGGAGAGCTGAATAATTGCCATTGCTTGACTAACCAGTGACGTTTAGGATGTAGGTTCAAGTTGGGAGTTCTCCCACAGGCTTACTGAATTCTGCCCCCTGCCTAGAGAGGCAAGAGGAGTGGTTCATATTCCCTACAGAGAATGAAGGGATTGCTCTGGGATCCGACCTCTGCAACGTGGGAAAGAGCAATCACAGAGTCTTATAGGTCTCATTTCCCCAAGCATCCTTATCCTGGCATAGAGCCAACATGCAATGCATTCCTTTAGGATCAATATTCCATCCTAGGGGAAACAGAACCACCTGTGCCTGGGGTCATCCTGCAGCAACACATGTAGCAGTTACTCTTGTTGAGGGCTTGTACCAAAAAGTTGACCCATTTGATCCAGGCATTCACATCCCTGTACCCTGTCTCAATTTCTAAGCTTTGCCTTAAATCCTTTACCTCAATTGTTTTTACCCTTTTAGGGTCATTGTTTGGTAAAGTGTTTATTAGAGCCTGGGTTTGGAGTAGTCCCAGTCAAATGGGAGGTTGAGTTCTTGATTAGTTTGGGAACAAATCACCCTAGGGGGTCTTTCTCTGTGTTGACAGCCCCTAACCCATATACCTGAGATGCTACTTTTGGTTTTTGGTCTAGAACAGCTGGATTGTCAATGGTGATAAGTATAGGATTGCATTCTAAATTCTGGCAGTTATTTAGCAGGGAGACCTTGGCCCCTTGGACACATGTAGTTTATTCTTCAAAGGTCTCCAATTCAGAGTTACTTACCCTATGTTACTGTCCAACCCTGAAATTGGGTAGTCCATCATACGTCATCCCAGCTGGGGCAGGGTAACACTCTACTTACTGTACCTTGTATCTGGTTCAGGGCAAAGATATTTATCTGCCTGTGAGAGCCATCTCTGATTTTCTAAATTCCCACAAGGTAAAACCTGGCAGGCATCAAATCTTATAGTCTGGGATGCTACCGTCTTCGTTACATTAATTACCAACCTGATTGGGTAGGGAGTAGGCCCCTGCCAGTTTCCATTTTGACCTTCTCGTCTTTGTATAGCAGCCCATCCCAGCCATATTAACTTCCAGAAATGGAACTAGCCCATGTTTTTTGTTTGTTTGTTTGTTTGGGTTTTTTTGAGATGGAGTCCCACCCTGTCGCCAGGCTGGAGTGCAATGGTGCGATCTCAGCTCACTGCAACTTTGCCTCCCAGGTTCAAGCGATTCTCCTGCCTCAGCCTCCTGAGTAGCTGGGATTACAGGTGAGTGCCACCACGCCCAGCTAAGTTCTGTATTTTTAGTAGAGATGGGGTTTCACCATGTTGGTCAGGCTGGTCTCAAACTCCTGACCTCGTGATCCGCCCGCCTCGGCCTCCCAAAGTGCTGGGATTGCAGGCATAAGCCACTGTGCCTGGCCTCATGTTTTCTTTTTACATTTTTCTCAGAGTTAACTTTAAGGGTTCCTCAGGTGACCCATGCACTGGTCTTTTTCCCTCCCTTCTGGGGTCTCTTTTACCAGTCCCTTGACTGGAGTATAGTGAGTCCACCACATTCAGCTGTTTGCACAGTGGTCTCAGTGGTTAGGAACACTTAATAGGGACCTTCCCAGTTTAGGTGGAGCTTGTCTTCTTTCCAAGTCTTAATCAGCACCAAGTCACCAGGCTGGAAGTGGTGAACCACGAATTTAAGAGGCAGAGTTTGAGTCAGAAGTCCTTTTAACCTGAGGGATGACAGGGTGGAGGATATGGCCAGTATATAATTTCTTAAAAATTGGTCCTTGGTTTCCATAGTAGGAAGATCTGTAGCCCTGTCCAAATATGCGAGTCCATATAATAACTCATAGAGGGACAATCCCAAGTCTTTTCTTGGGGCTGTCCTAATCCTAATGAGTGCTAATGGGAGACATTTGGTTCAAAGCATTTTAGTTTCTATGATTAGTTTGGTGATATGCTTTTTGAGAGTTTGATTTATTCTTTCTACCTTTCCAGAGGAAGGGGGATGCCAAGGGGTGTGATAATCCCTTCTAATTTGTAAACCTTCCATAATTTCCCTTAACACCCTTGAGGTACCTTCCTTCCTAAGCTCATGCAGTTCAAAGAAATCACTCTCTTCTAACAAAGGGCAGCCTGAAAGTTGAGGTTGTAAATCACAGATAAACAGCTTAAGCACAGAAAGGGAGAGGGGAAGACTCCTGGGTTATCACCAAACTTCACATTCATACAGTGGGCTCCAGTAGAAACACTGGGCCTTAATAAGCACATTCCTTTCCCTTTAGGCACACTAAGGGAAGCTAAAAGCAGACTGGGGGAAGATGCCTGCAGCTGGAAGATGTCTGGGAACAGACACAGAAACTCTCCCTCCCAGATAAGCGACACAAAGGAATATTTTATGGTGATATGTAGGTTCTAATAGTCAATTTTTAATTAATCCCTCCATTACTGGTTGGAGGTCTTTTCTCCCTTCAATAGCAATGGGATATTGCTCCTGCAAACTACTTCTCATGGTTGTTTTAGTTCAATCTGTAAGGGTGTGATTTTTAACCCTCCCCTGTTGCCTTCCCCAACCCACACAAGGGGATTAATTTTTCTTTCCTTCTCCTCTATTAGGAGGCTCATCATTACCTTTATTTGTCCTTCCTCTATTCCTAATCCTAAACCCAACCTCACAACTACGTTTTTACCCAGGAGGTCAGTTCCTGCTTCAGAAACATGTAAGAGTGACCCCTCAATTTGTTGTGGTTCCATTTAACATTTTCTTGAATATCAGAACCTCAAATCCCTCCCCTCTTACCCCTGATACTGCTAATTTTCCCTTAGAGAGTTCTGTATCCCTTGGTTGGTGAATTAGGGAGGAGCGAGCCACCCCAGTATTAACCCAAAATGTCACTTTTTCTCCTCAGGTCCCACCTTCAAATTTATCAAGGGTTCCTGGTGGGACCTACTCAAAAGGAACCCCTGACTCCCCCAGTCCTCATCAACGGTCATGAGGGGGATCACCTTTTCTTCCATTCAGGACATTCTCTCTAAAAATGCCCAGGCTTTCCACACTTGTAACATCCACTCATAGTCTTAGGAGCTTTTCGCTGCCTTTCCCTTCTTTCCCTGTGTCGAAATCTATCATTCCCTCGTCTCCTTCGAGGGAGATCTTGATCTAACCTTTTTCTGACTACCTATTCCACAGTGGAAACCATGATTTTCACTTTTTGTTTCTGCTTCTCTTCCCCTCTCCTTACAAAGACCTTCTGAGCTTCCCTCAGTAATTCCTCAATTGGTTTTTCATTCCATCCATCAATCTTCTGCAGTTTCTATTTTATCTTCCTTATGTAGCTCCCCAACCCTTCTGCAGCCTTACTGACAGCTGCCCCCAGTGGACTTACAGCCTCTCAGGAAAACAACAACAAAACCTTTAATGGTTATCTCATCCATTTACCCTTCCATAACCTGAATCCTTTCTACCGCCTGCTGACAGACAGCTACTTTGCTGTAGGCAACCCACTACTCCTCAAGCAGCCTGATCCTAAACTCTCCTCCACATCCCTTTCTCACTTGCATCCACCAGTTTCCGGGCTCTGTCCCTCCTCAGTGGCCTCATTGCACCCTTTCCCTGCACCTCCTTGTTGCTTGAACCTCCAGAACCTTCCCCGAGCCCTGCCAACCTCTCCACATCCTCTCACTTCCTCTTGTACTCTTCCTTCCTTTTACATTATTTTTCTCCCCAGTCTCACCTTCTGTGTCTCTCTTTGATCTCTGTCTTTTCCAGTTTCTCTCTCGTTCATTTCTCTTCTTCTATCTCTCTCTCTCTCTATCATCTCCTGTTTCCTTTCTCCCTAACACTCAGTTTCTTCCTCTTTCTCTCTCTGGGCACGAGCCAAGCCGTGCTGTGCCCTGGCTCCCTCCTGTCTGTCTGCAAAGACGGACAGCTCTGCTGAGACGACAAAGATTCAGCAGCAGCTTTTATCAAGTTTTTAGCAGCCAGCTCTCACACACAGCTGTGCAGCTGGCTCTCCCCTGCCTTCAGGGTCAGCAGCTTAACTCCTTCTCTCCCTCTCTGGCCCTCTACATTTGCTGTTTCCTCCCCTTTCTCTTTCTGATTTCCTTTCTTACTTTATCCCTTTTTTCCTTTCTTCTTTGAGGGGGAACATGGGAGCTAATTACTTGATCCAGCAGAGAGCATAACCCATCTCTTCTTGTGAGGATGGGGTTTTATTATTCACATAGAGAATTAAAGCTTGGCACACCCAATCCTCATCTGAGCCAATCTTAGGCCAAAAGACCGAAGGCATACTAACGGGGTCTTTGGGCCAGATAAAACAGCAATACTTTATCATTTTTTGTTTTTCCTTATCCATGGTTTGGGGGTTATTTCCCCAAGCCTGTAACATCCTTCCCAGTGAATTATCTGTGGGAATGTTGGAGGGGGCCACGTTGGCTCCCTCCTTCCTTTGTTCCCTAGGCCTAGAATTTTTGCTTCCCATTTTCAGCTGGTCCTCATGTCTGAGTTTTCCTGTGTACTCAACCCCCTTTATTGGAGGTTTCTTTTACACCCTGTGAGTCAACTGCTTTGTCTGTCTCCAGCTGTTTCCCTCGCGGGATAATGGAACCACAGACTGCGACTCCACACTTGCTTTGTATCTAGGATACATCTCAGACACACATACTCGACCTTTGAAAATGCCCAACTACCAAGGCAGTACTTATAGTCCAATTTTCCTATCTTGGCTCATGCACGAGGTTGCCTGGTTGCCGCAGGGCTTGCTTTTCTCCCTGTTACCTCCACTGTCTCCTGAATAACAGTCTCAGGTTTATCTATGGCTTCAGTGGGGAGCTGGGACACCCAGACAGAGCGGGCCACCTAAATTGGTTGAGACGCCTCTCCCCTCTTGGCTGGAGTCCCACTCTATGCAGGCACAGAGATCCTGGATGGACCACCAGGTTGCGAGAAACACACTCACCCGTCCAAACCCAAAGAATGGACTGAGAGGCACGAAGAACAGCAAAAGTGAGAGTTTTTAATAACGGTCTTGCAAGATCAGGCGTCTGGTGAGCAGGCACATCCAGGGCAGTCACAACAGGTAATTTATCCCTCACCACACAAGTCCCTCTCCCAGTTCCTCATTGGTTGAGAACTATGGGGTTAAAATCTTCCCGAATGTTGCCTAAGTTTCATTATTCCCCTTGTAAGGTTATAAACCGTCCCTTTCCTCTCTTAATTTTCAATTTCCCAATAATGAAACTTTCTTCTCTTTAATGAGCTGACCCCACCTCTACATTTTCTTTGCTTATTGTGACCTTCTAGGTACATGAGCTGAGCAGTTTGTTACATTTGCAGGCTGGCTGTCAGTACTTGATTTATCATGTCTTGAAAATGGACCATTTAAAAGGTTTTTTCACACTTCTTTTCTTATATTCTGAAATATTTGTTTCCTATGTTTAGTAGAATTTGTCAGTAAAACTATTAGATCATGAAATTATTTCTGTGTGGAAATTTTGACTACTGATTCTATTTTTTCTATGGTTTTTGGACTATTTAGGCTGTCTCTTCTTGGGTCCATTTTGTTACGTTACTTTTGTCCAGAAATTTGGCCATTTTATTTATTTAAGCTACTATATTTATTAGCACAAAGTTACTTGTAATATTCTTTTGCAATCTTCTGATTCTCAGTGTCTATATTCATATCTTTTATTCTTGAAACTGGCCCAATTATCCCATAGAACTTATGTTAATCGTTTCTCTTGAATAAACATAGAAATTGACCCTTCCAGTCTTGAAACTTGAGAAAGTTACATTTGTCTTATCTGAGTTCCTTTCTCAGGAAGCCAATCATCAGGCCTCCCAGATAGCATCAAGGAACTAAAACATACCAGATCACTGTATCTGGACAATGAGATGCCAGACCCCCAGTTGTTATGATTGCCTAACTAACCACCTGCTTCCTGTTGACCAACCCCTCTTCTTTACCTCTCCCAAGTTCCTGTTTTTCCATACACGGTTGTGTTTCTTTCCTGCTATATAAACCCCTAATTTTAATGGGCCAGGGAAATAGATCTGAAACTGATCTCCTATCTCCTTGGCTGCAGCCCAATTAAATGAGATTAAAGCCTTCTTGCCTGGCAATATTGGTTGTCTCAGTGATTGGCTGTGCGACAAGCAGCAGGACCTAGACTGAACCCCTGGAGTTTTGGTAACATTTTTAATATTATTATTTTTTATCTTAATCAGTTTTGCCAATTATATCGATTTTATTAATATTTTCAAAGAACCTAAATTTGACTTTGATGACTCTGGTTTATATGAATCATCTATTTCTGATGTAAGAGCTGATGTAAGACTCTGGTTTATATGAATCATCTATTTCTGATGTAAGAGCATCAGTTTCTGCTCTTACAATTTACTGTTTCTTTCCTTCTAATTCTTTGACTTCATTCTGTCACCATTGGCAGAATAGATGCTTATCTCATTAATTTTTAGCCTCTTTTCCATTTTAATATAAGCATTTAAGGCTATAAATTTCCTTCAAGTATGCTTTAGCTGATTCTAACACCTTTTGCTTTGATTCTAAATGTTTCCTTTTTAAAATTTTCATTATGCTTTCTTCTTCGTCTCACAAGTTAAAACATCCTTGTAAATTTCTAATATATGGTCTTATAAAATTATTTTAGCTATTTATTTTTAACTTAATCCATCAGTTAAATGTGCTTGCATTATTAGACTATATCAAGGACCCTATATCAAGGACGCAACTACTTTTCATCACCTCCATTCCTACCATCCTGGTCCAAGAAATTATTTCTTCTCAGTTAGAGACTGCAAAAGCCTTCCAACTGCTTATTCCTGTTTCTACCTCAGCCCATTTTACTCTATTGTCATAATGATCCTATTTATCCTTAAGTCAGAGCATATCACTCCTTTGCTCCAGACCCTCCCATGGCTTTCTATCTCAGACTAAGAGCCAAAGGCCTTATAATGACATGGAAGGCCCTGCATGACCAGTACCTCCTATTTTCTCTCTGACCTTCTCCCCTGCTGCCCTCTCCCTCACTCACACTGCTTCTGTCATATTTTACCTCAATGTCCCTTAAACACATCATCTCAGTTGTTTACATTTCCTGGCATGCTATTTTCCTAGAGATCTGCTTGTTCTTCAGGTCTTTACTCAAATATCACCTTAATGAAGTCTTCCCTAGTCAATCTAAAATTTCCAAAGCTAGTAATTTTTTAAATTTTAAAAATTTTTGAAATTTACTAGTAATATTCCAAAATTTTTAAAAGCTAGGACAACATACATTATTATATTAACTTACATTCCCTGAAAAGTTTTTGAATCTTGCAATTATGTTGTAGAAAGTGTTTTAAATAAATTATAAACAAAATCTGAAAACTGTGAAGATTACTGAAAAAGCATCTAATCGTGATGCACAAATTTGTGAGATGAGTGCATAAATACAATTAATTGCATTTAATTAGGAGAAAAGCAGTATAAATAAGTGTTTAAAAATCAGATGAGCAGAATGATTTCAGTTTAAATGTTTTTTCCTTTATATTTTTACTAGAATATTTTGCTTGGTAAACATGTTAACAACAGTGACAAACAATAAGGGTGACTTAACACAATTCTAAATAAGAAAAATTTGAACTAAAGAAGCTTCATTTTATTCCTAAACCTCACTGAGAACCTTTCACCAGTACAGAAATAATATTGCAGAGGGTAGATGATCAAGTGTTTATTTAGATAAGTGTCTGCCATCTATGAATGGAGCAACATGGGGCTGTTTTTTCTTATTATGGTTACTGAGAATAAATTATCAAAGGTTATGACAACTTCATTGTATATTTTTATTTGAAATTGGCCTGTTGTATAAAGGGAAGTAGTGGGATGGAGTCACATAACTTCAATAAGTATGTTTGGGATTTGTCTGTGACTACTCTATAGCAGAGATATTGAACAATTTAGTTGATGGAGAAAATCAACTTTTATACTAGTTTCAGTCATAAAAGATCATGAAGCAAGGGTTGGGTAGGTGAGAGAGATGGTGAGGGAATCTCATTAGAAAATTACTGTTGCATTGAAGTCTTGGTGTAAAATAGCTAATATATCTCTTTCTTTCTGAACCATGGCAGGGAAAGGCAAAAGAAATAAGATTCTCCTTCATGCTTTGTCTGTGATACATGTCGATTCATAGATTCAGGGTGTGTAACTGTTCTTTTCAATATCCCAAGTATGCTATATTTCTGATGAACATATCTGAAGTGTGCTGTCTTAGCTCCTAGCTATTTCTACATTTTCTCACTTCCAACTTGTCCCATGGCAAATGGTAGCATCTGCAGACATTGGCTTTGGCACTACTGAAGCACTGCTGTCTTTGGATGGCTTCTTTTACTTTCCAGTTAGATGAAGGAAGCCCAAGAGTCTTCTCTTTTTAATGTGAGACATCACAGAAACCCAATTAAATGAGATTAAAACGTTAACTTGGGTTTCAAAACTTTACAAATGTTAACTACTACTGTCGCTTCTTCCTTTAAGCTGCTTTAATTCTCGTTCTGGTGTTTCAGGCACTTTCATTCTGTCCTTCATAGACACAGAGAAATACGGCGTTGGGATAATGAAGGACAACAAAAAGTACAGATATGTAATTAAACTGACTGGAGTGCTGGTTCTTCTCCCTCCATTTTCTCAGTTGGAATTCTTATGTTCCCATTCATGTCTTTATTGGTTTTCTCTGTGTTCACACTGCTCTATGTCACAGCTCCACAGTTGGGAGACCCTAGATGAGCTGTGGTGCTCCCTTAAATTGATCATTCTTCTTTTTTTTTTCATCTCTCTCTCATAACAGAGAGAGCATGTGTTCGTTTTGGGAGTCCAGCTCTTAACCAGCAATCTAAATTTCATAGCTATATTAGTCCTCTTTTATCTATTTGCTATTAACAATATAATATATTCTTCAATGTTCTCTCCTGAGCCTTCCCACGTCTCCTTTCCCCCCCTCTTTATTCTGGTAGCTACTTATTATCATCTCTCAATAGAGTAATAAACTTTTAGCTTTGTTCTGTCTGGCATGGCCCGTCCAAATGGATATATTTTAATTTAGGTATTTTAAAATAACTATCCAACAGCTCATTCCAAAATCGTACATCTTTTTAATCTTACTTTTTACTACAATTCCTTCCTTGAATATGAAAATCCATTGCTCCTTACCTTTAAGTGTTTAGAAGCACAATTTTTCAATTCACAACTTTTCCCCCATACAGTGAGAAAATAACTTGAGTTCCTCTAATTTTTTTCCAGTGAACTTAGTCACAAAAGAAACCAAAATAATTTATTAATGTTGGTTTTCAATAAGGCTTTACCATATTTAAAAAATACTGATATCCCTAGATATATTAAATGCTATTTGTTCATAAAAATATTATCAATTGCCTTTTAGTATGAATAATATTTAAAAGTGAGGACAGCATGAAATCAGTTCTCAAAGCAGCTGTCACCACTGAGAGGTACATAGTTTTTAGTATTAATGCAGTCTGAGACATTACCAAGATAATTCCATATTTCTATATTGTTCATACTTCCTTAGTCATCATTCTGTTTTGAAAGTTTCTTGTAAAGGAACTAACAGGAGAATTGGAGTCTCACTCAGGGTGGTGTTTGTTAGATGGTTTTCCTAGATTTAGTATTTTTACTTAATTTTCAGGCCCATTTGGACAATCAGCCCAGCTGATCTTTCTTCATAGTGACTATATGACTAAATAAACTGGCTCAATGCATAGCCTTGATTTCTGGAACACCAAACTTTTTCTGTGAGTTTCTTCTCTCTCCCTTCCTTCTCCTTTATTCATCAACTCTGTCTCCTTCCTTTTCTGGTTTCTTCCTTGTTGACTCATAGCTTATACTTCTTAATCTGTAAGCTTCATGAACTTAGGAACCATGTCTATCTCCTTCCTTGCTCTTTCTGCATTGCCTAAATATGTAATACATAATGGTTAGATAAATAGGAAAGTTAGAAACTTAAATCTGGTATAAAATTATTATTTATGCTTATAGTACCCAAAGTATTCTGAATGCCACAATATGACTGTCACATTTCCTAATCACAGTTTATTTATATGGAAAGCTTTCCAACCAAAATATGAATTGCATTTAACTGTTCACTGAAATAGAGTTTGTTCTGCTAAAAAAAAATCAATTGCTTGAAAATAGGACTGGAAGAAAATACGGTTCCTTCAAATAAGGTGGATTCAGACTTTAAGTGAAATACACTGTACTTAATTTTAAATTTGAGTTTCCCTGCTTGGTAAGTATTCTCTTCTCTTCCTCAGACATTTCAATAAGTAGGAGGACCCTTAGACTGAGTCATTTTGAAATACATAGTCAACTTGTCTATTTTTAGCTACTGTAGTGCCTTAGTTCTTTCCTTTTGGTTTACAAGTAAGGGACAGATTTTTGTTGGGGTGCAGTAACTTATCTACTCCACACAAAAGCTACTGTTCTGTTTGAATACCCTAGAGAACTTTGAAGTAGTTTGTATTCATGCCTAAGATCATGTAATTGTCAAATCACAGACCGTCAACAAAAATGTCTTTTTTTTTTGTTTTTTTTTTTTTTGTTTTTTGAGACGGAGTCTCATTCTGTCTCCCAGGTTGGAGTGCAGTGGCACAATCTCAGCTCACTGCAACCTTTGCCTCCTGGGTTCAAGCAATTCTCCTGCCTGAGCCTCCTGAGTAGCTGGGACTACAGGCATCTGCCACCATGCCCAGCAAATTTTTGTTTTTTAGTAGAGACGGGGTTTCACTATGTTGGTCAGGCTGGTCTCCAACTCCTGACCTCATGATCTGCCCGCCTCAGCCTCCCAAAGTGCTGGGATTATAGGTGTGAGCCATTGCGCCCGGCCAAAAATGTCATTTTTAAAGTAAATACTAAAAGGAACTTTGTTCACTTAGGTTTTCTAATATAATTACCATTAATCACTTAAATCAATTAATTAACTGAATTACTTGTACTTTTATGCCAAGTTAAATATATATATATGTGTGTGTGTGTGTATATATATATATGCACAATATTGGCCAGGTGCAGTGGCTCATGCCTGCAATCCTAGCACTTTGGGAAGCTGAGGTGGGTGGATCACTTGAGGTCAGGAGTTCAAGACCAATCTGACCAACATGGTGAAACCCTATCTCTACTAAAAATACAAAATTAGCCAGGCATGGTGGCACATGCCTGTAATCCCAGCTACTTAGGAGGCAGAGGCAGGAGAATCGCTTGAACCCAGGAGGCAGAGGTTGCAACGAGTCAAGAAGGTGCCATTGCACTTTAGCAGGGGTAACAAGGGCAAAACTCCATCTCAAAAATCTATCTATCTATCTATCTATCTATCTATCTATCTATAGATATGCACAATCTACGAAATTTGTAATAATTATAATTGTTTCTCTTTCCCTACATAAAAAAAGTATCTTCTTGTGAGGCAGCTCTGTTCACCACCCATCCATTAGGTGGGTGGGAAGCTTGATATTCCAACTAGAAGTGTCCCAGTTTCTGCCTATTTAAAACAGCCTCTTTTTTTGTTCGTTTTTTAGCTCTGTCCTTTTGACTACCTATTCAATCAAATTGAAGGTTCAAACTTCTTAACAGGACTGTTGTTTCCTTTCAGAGATACACTTTTCCCCCTGAAGATGGTTTCTGAGTTCATATGAAAGCTCAATAAATCATATACCATTGGGAAAGAGGTCCACGGTGTCCATATGGAGGTACTTGTGATGTCCTGGATTCTCAGAGGCCTCTAAGGACATTCCTCTTGCCCTATTTGGCTACTAGGCAACCTGCTGGCACCTGCTTACCACCAGCAGTGGTGTACGTTATCCTGCCTGATCTCTGGTTTTAGCCTCATCCTCCTTAAACCTCTGTAGAAAAATCGGTGCAATTCAGTCTTTTCTTGGCTCATGCTTGGCCTCCTTGTCTCTCCATGCCACCCCTTCATGCTTGGCTCCATGTGGGCCCTCAAACCCTGAGTTTCAAACATATTAATTCATCAAGCCACTGACTTAGACTGCCCACCACAATGCTTTTGCTATTTTGAATAACTCTTTTTTTCTTTTAACAAAACTCAGTTTTCCAGACTGTTGCTTCACTAGAGTCTAAGTTTAAGAACATCTTTAGGGGCCAAAACAATGACTTCTTGGCTTCAGACTCCATCTGTTCATGATCAAAAGTGCTGCGACTCATTGATTCAATCAGTGAGAAAGCACAGGGGATCATGATTTTTAAGAGGAAAGAATAAAAACTGGTTGAGACCAGAAAATATGACAAATTAGACAAGTTGATTGACTCTCTGCTGCAAACAACTAAAAAGTCAGGATAAATTATTTCTAAAAAATCTTTTAGACTGTGCCATTGACCTAGAAATAAAATATTACATACTAGAGATCCAGAGAGATAAGCAGAATGCTCAACCTAGCTTTTATCTGGATGGAATTTGGTCTTGCAGAGGAAGGGCTCAGGACACAAATTCCAAAGGTCAGCCAAGAAAGGAAATCTAACAGGAGACCATATCCCTTCATAAAACAAGAATCACAATAGGCTAAATCTCACTGAAAAGGTAAACCATAAATAATACTTTTCCAGGATGTTACAAGTAAAACAGACTATCTCAAACATTTTCACTGTGTGAAGAAAAATAATCATTGAGGATTCATATCACAGGTTGATCCTTGGAGTTTAAATAATATTAGACAAAGATGAAGAGAAAATTAATAATCTGGAAGAAAAATGTCTGAAAATATGATGCAAAAATGCATCATAAAGATACAAAGAGATGAAAAATATTAAAGAAGAGTTAAGAGACATGGAAGTCAAAATAAGAAGGTCTTGTGTGCACCTAATCAGATTTCTCTAAGGAACAGAGTGAAGCATTACCTGACTTGAAATTGTACTACAAAGCTATAGTAACCAAAATAGCATGGTACTGGCATAAAAACATATAGACTAAATGAATAGAATAGACGGCCTATAAATAAATTCACGCATTTACAGTGAACTTATTTTTGTCAAATATGCTAAGAACATACCATGGGAAAAGGACAACTTCTTCAATAAATGGTGCTGGGGAAAAATGGATATCCGTATATAGAAGAATGAAACTAGACCCCTATTTCTCAACATATGCAAAAATAAAATCAAAATGAATTAAATTCTCAAATCTAAGACCTAAACTTATGAAACTATTAGAAGAAAACATTAGGAAGTAACTTCAGCACAAGAATAGTCTGGGAAGAATTTCTTGAGTAATAGCACAAAAGCACAAGAAACCAAAGCAAAAATGAAAACATGGGATCACATCAAGCTAAAAAGTTTCTGCAACAGCAAACGAAACAAGCAACAAAGTAAAGAGACAACCCACAGAATGGAAGAAAATATTTGCAAACTACACATCTGAGAAGGGACTAATAACTAGAATGCATAAGAAGCTCAAACAACTCAATAGGAAAAAAAATCAAATAACCTAACAAAAAAAGTGGGCAAAAGAGCTGAATAGACATTTCCTTAGAAAACTGGCACGAGGCAAGTATGCCCTCTCTCACCACTCCTATTCAACATAGTATTGAAAGTGGCTGGCCCAGGGCAATCAGGCAAGAGAAAGAAATAAAGGGTATTTGAATAGGAAGAGAGGAAGTCAAATTGTCTCTGTTTGCAGATAACATGATTGTATATTTAGAAAACCTCATCATCTCAGCCCAAAATCTTCTTAAGCTGATAAGCAACTTCTGCAAAGTCTCAGGATACAAAATCAATGTGCAAAAATCACAAGCATTCTTATACACCAATAATAGACAAGCAGAGAGCCAAATAATGCGTGAACTCCCATTCATAATTGCTACTAAGAGAATAAAATACCTAGGAATACAACTTACAAGGGATGTGAATGACCTCTTCAAGGAGAACTACAAACCACTGCTCAAGGAAATAAGAGAGGACACAAACAAATGGAAAAACATTCCATGCTCATAGATAGAAAGAATCAAAATCGTGAAAATGGCCATACTGCCCAAAGTAATTTATAGATTCAATGCTCTCCCCAACAAGCTACCATTGACTTTCTTCACAGAAGTAGAAAAAACTACTTTAAATCTCATATGGAACCAAAAAAGAGCCCTCATAGTCAAGACAATCCTAAGCCAAAAGAACAAAGCTGGAGGCATCATGCTACCTGACTTCAAACTATACTACAAGGTTACAGTAACCAAAACAGCATGGTACTGCTACAACAACAGATATATAGACCAATGGAACAGAACGGAGGCCTCAGAAATAACACCACACATCTAAAACCATCTGATCTTTGACAAACCTGACAAAAGTAAGCAACAGGGAAAGGATTCCCTATTTAATAAATGGTGTTGGGAAAACTGGCAGAAAATTGAAACTGGACCCCTTCCTTACACCATATACAAAAATTAACTCAAGATGGATTAAAGACTTAAACATAAGACCTAACACCATAAAAACCCTAGAAGAAAACCTAGGCAATACCATTCAGGACATAGGCATGGGAAAAGACTTCATGACTAAAACACCAAAAGCAATGGCAACAAAGCCAAAATAGACAAATGGGATCTAATTAAGCTAAAGAGCTTCTGCAAAGCAAAGGAAACTATCATCAGAGTGAAAAGGCAACCTACAGAATGGGAGAACATTTTTGCAATCTATCCATCTGACAAATGTCTAATATCCAGAATCTACAAAGAACTTAAACAAATTTACAAGAAAAAAGCAAACAACCCCATCAAAAAGTGAGCAAAGGATATAAATAGATACTTCTCAAAAGAAGACACTTGTGCAGCCAACAAACATATTAAATAAAGCTCATCATCACTGGTCATTAGAGAAATGCAAATCAAAATCACAATGAGATACCATCTCATGCCAGTTAGAATAGCGATCATTAAAAAGTCAGGAAACAACAGATGCTGGAGAGGATGTGGAGAAATAGGAATGCTTTTACACTGTTGGTGGGAGTGTAAATTATTTCAACCATTGTGGAAGACAGTGTGGTGATTCCTCAAGGATCTAGAACCAGAAATGCCATTTGACCCAGCAATCCCATTACTCAGTATATACCTAAAGAATTATAAATGATTCTACTATAAAGATACATGCACATGTATGCTTATTGTGGCACTATTCACAATAGCAAAGACTTGAAACCAACCCAAATGCCCATCAATGATAGACTGGATAAAGAAAATGTGGCACATATACACCATGGAATACCATGCAGCCATAAAAAGGGATGAGTTCGTGTCCTTTGCAGGGACATGGATGAAGCTGGAAACCATCATTCTCAGCATACTAACAGAAGAACAGAAAACCAAACACCGTTATGTTCTCACTCATAAGTGGGAG
The DNA here is from genome assembly GCF_028858775.2 of Pan troglodytes. Lineage (NCBI taxonomy): Eukaryota > Metazoa > Chordata > Mammalia > Primates > Hominidae > Pan > Pan troglodytes. Next base: position 34,966,227 of record NC_072407.2, read on the forward strand.
TTGAACAATGAGAACAGATGGACACAGGGAGGGGAACATCACACAATGGGGCCTGTCAGGGGGTGGGGGGCTAGGGGAGGAATAGCATTAGGAGAAATACCTAATATAGATGATGGGTTGATGGGTGCAGCAAACCACCACGGCAAGTGTATACCCATTTAACAACCCTGCACGTTGTGTACCTGTACCCCAGAACTTAAAGTATAATAATAAAAAATGGGCAAAAGAGCTGAATAGACATTTCTTAAAAGAAGTCATACAAATGGCAAACAGGTATATGCAAAAATGCTCAATATCACTAATCATCAGATAAATGAAAATCAAAACTGCAATGAGATATCATCTCACCCCAGTTAAAATGACTTTTATCCAAAAGAAAGACAACAATGAATGCTGGTGAGAAGAAGAAGAAAGAGAAACCTTTTCTCCCACCAACCCTACACTGTTGGTGGGAATGTAAATTAGTGCAGCCATTATGGAGAACAGTGTGGAGGTTCCTCCAAAAACTAAAAATAGAACTACCATATGTTCCAGTAATCCCACTACTGGATATACATCCAAAAGAAAGGAAATCAATACATCAAAGAAATGTCTGCATTCCCTTGTTTATTGCAGCACTATTCAGCACTATTCATAATGGCAAAATATGGAATCAACCTAAGTATTCATCAACAGATGAATGGATAAAGAAAATGTATGTATACACAGTGAAGTATTTCAGCCATAAAAAAGAATGCAATCCTGTCATTTGCAACAACACAGATGGAACTGGAGGACATTTTGTTAAGTAAAATAAGCCAAGCACAAAAAGACAAATATTGCATGTTTTCACTCATACATAGGAGCAAAAAAATAAATAAAATTTAACTCATGGAGATAGAGACTAGAATGATGGTTGCCAGAGGCTGGGAAAGGTAGCGGGGAGGAGGGAATAAAGAGAGGTTGTTTAATAGGTACAAAACTACAGTTTAGATAGAATGAATAAGATCTAGTAGTCAGTAGCACGATAGAATGACTAAACAGCAATTTACTGTATATTTTTAAATAACCAAAATAGTAGAAATGGAATGTTCCTAAAACAAAGAAATGATAAATGCTTGAGGTGATGGATACTCTAATTACTCTGATTTTATCATTACACACTACATGATTTGCCTGTATCAAAACATCACATGTATCTCATAAATTATTTATAAATACAATGTGTCCATAATAATTATAAATAAATTTTTAAAGAAAAAATAAGGGAGTGGGAGAATATAAGAGAGAAAATATTTGAAGAGTTGATAGGTGATAATTTTCCAGAAATTCTGCAAGATGCCAATCCACAGATTCAAGAACCCCAAACAATCTTAGAATCTGAAGGATGATAAATAAAAAGAAATCTTCTCCCAGATATATTGTGCTGAAACTGTAGAATACCAGAGAGAAGATATTAAAACCAACCAGAGAAAAAAGAGAGATACCTACATGGGAATACATTTAGAATGACAGCTGACCTCTCCATAACAACAATGGAAAGTAGAAGTCAGTGATGATCTATTTGCTTTGCTATGTGAAAATACCTTACATGAATAAGGGCAAAATAAAGACATTTTCAGATAAGTAAAAATGAGAAGAGCTTGCTACCAATAACTAAAAGAAGGTTGTATTCAGCTAAAAGAAAGTAGCCCAGGTGGAAGGACTGGAACATAAGAAGAAATTATAACCAGAAAGATGAAAAATTGGGGATAACTCTAAATATATATTGACTACACACAATGTGATCTAATGGAAAATTATTAAAAGATAAAATTACACTATATTACTATAATAGCATATAAGTCACAAATCATATGATTAGATTATTTGAGAGAAGAAAGTAACAAATTAATATGCTTGTTAACTTTAAACTTTGATCACTTAGGTATGCAAGCTAAAATGTTCAGAAACAAACAGAATAAAAATGTTATAATTTCCAAACTAGTTGATGGGGAAAATGTAATGAGAAAAAAAACATTTGGTCTGAAAGAACACAAGAAAGGGGTGAGGGGAGAAAACAGAAAAGCCAGGACAAATAGAAAGCACATAATAATCCAAATACAATTCACACCTGTAATTGCAACACATAGAAAAGACCCAATACTTTAGACTACAGACAAAAATTGCCAGATAAAACTTTTAAATGAACCATATGCTGATTACTGGGAGCCCCTCTAAAACAGAAGAATATATAAACACAGAAAGGAAAGGGTGGAAAGAAGATATACTAGGAAAATAATAACCAAAAGAAAGTTGGAATGTTTCTATTAGTATTGGATAAATGAGACTAGTGACTAGAGCTAGTGACAGTTTCTACATAATAATAGAAGTTTTAATCCACCAGGGAGATATAATATTTTGAACACGTGTGTGCCTAAGAATTAAATCTCAAAATATATGAAGCAATATTTGACAGGTTACAAGAAAAAACAGATAAGTTCATCTCCATAATGGGAGACTTAAACACATCTTTCTAATTAATTGATAGAACAACAGAATTAGCAAGTTTGATATCTTGCACCTAACAGCTGCAATTCAAAAGCTATATGGAAGTTGTCAGGAATTTGACCACACAACTGGGCCTTAAAGTAAGTCTCAATGACCATCTCTTAAGCTAAGCAACACAACCTCATTAAGTTGGCCGCTGGGAAGGACAGGCCACATGTAGGTAAGCTTGTTCCATAGAGGATTTTCAACTCTAGAATGTTTCCACTGGCCTGGCTTACTGGTTCCTTCATGTTTTATGGCCCACCTAAAACAAAAGATAAAAAACAAAAAGAAATTTAGCAAGGTTAAATATCACTTTAAAATATTCATTTTATTCATTGAGTACTTACTATACACTAGGCAAAAACTCAGTTTGAATTAAAAACCCAAATCTGAAAATTTGCTGTGTAAAGAGACACAAATGAGAGTAACTTACTAAAAAATAATAAATTTTAAAATCAGGAAAGCATTAAGGCAAAATTGGCAATGTTATTGCTAGACAACTATATTTGAGGCAAAAGGTAAAGTAGAATAACAGTCCTTTTATAATAACAATGACATAAATAACAATATTAACATAAAAATTAAGCAAAACTTTAGACAGTAAAAGAGAAGTTAGCTGACATACAATTATTGTGGGATACATTATTAAAAGACCAACAGATTGCAAAGTACCAGATAAATTTTTTAAAGTAATAGAAACAAAATATCTGAATGCTATAAGTAATAAATGCAAGTATTTATATACACTGTAACATGCTAATGGAGAATATATCTTTCTCAACAATTCATGGAATATTTGTAATATTTGCCACATATACACAAAGTAAACTTTAATATAGTTTTGAAATAAAAATGGAATAAGTCATATATTGTGACAAATGAGAAAATAAAATCAGATATAAATGCAATTTTAAAATTTCGACCACATATTATATTATGTAGTAATTATATTAATTACATTAATAAGTATTATAATATTTATTATCATAAGCATTATATTAATTATAAGTAAACACACATTTCTTCCCTAAAACTCTATCATACCAGATGGGGGGGAAAAATGTGATCAGTAGTTATTTAGTAAGCAATGAAATAACGTACTTGAAACCTTACAGGATACATGTAGAATTATATCCAAAGATAAATTTATAATATTAAGTGCTAATTTATTAAAAGCTAAGTAGAGAAGGGAAATTAATAAAGCATTCAACTCAAATTATTATTTTTTAAATATAAAATTGTCGTAAGGAAAAATATGTGAAGGGGAATTATAATAAAGGTTCAAATAGAAATCAATAACTTGGAAAGTAGACCCTCAGCAGAATGGTCCAAAGAAGTGTTTTTCAGTTTGGCAGTTCTTCAGAAAGTCAAATATTAGAATGCCACGTGACCCAGCAATCCCATACTTAGGTTTATAAACTCAAAAGATTTGAAAGTACGTATTCAAACAATACTTGTGCATGAAAGTTCACAGCAGCACTATTAATAGTAGGCAAAAAGTAGAAACAACCCCCAAAATATGTCTTTGAAATAAAAAATATAGCAAATCTCTTGCAAATAAATCTAGATGAATAAGAATGTAAGACAAACCAAACAGAAAAATTGAGCTAAATATTTAACATTAACAAAATGAAAAGTAAGAGTATATTATGCATGTATATATTAATAAATACAACAATTCTTTTTTTTTTTTTTTTGAGACAGAGTCTCGCTCTGTCGCCCAGGCTGGAATGCAGTGGCTCAATCGATCTCGGCTCACTGCAAACTCCGCCTCCCGGGTTCACGCCATTCTCCTGCCTCAGCCTCCCGAGTAGCTGTGACTACAGGCGCCTGCCACCACGCCCAGCTATTTTTTTGTATTTTTAGTAGAGACGGGGTTTCACCGTGTTATCCAGGATGGTCTCGATCTCCTGACCTCGTGATCTGCCCGCCTCGGCCTCCCAAAGTGCTGGGATTACAGGTGTGAGCCACCGCGCCCAGCCTAAATACAACAATTCTAATGAATAAATTAATTTCTGGAAAAAACCTCACAGATTTGAAATAGAAAACACTAAAAACGAGCTCCTGATCATATATCTTTGCAGAACATGGGACAGATCTTTTCATGTGATATAAAATACTTTAAACCATAAAGATACAGAAAACTAGTTAATTCATCCCATGAAGGGGAGATAAGCTTCATAATAAAGTCAGTGGTAATTTAACAAGTGATACAGCAATTGTATTTATAATTAAAGATGTAAAATTCCTAAATCAGTATTAGCCAATAAAATGTAACATTGTGGCAAGAGCATAATTATAATAGCTAAGAAATACTGGTCCTAGAAATGAAACGATGGACATTTACTAATGCAATACATCACTGATTAATGAATGAGAGTGCAGGAGCAGTGCATCACTCATAATTTTCCAGTGCACATGATGGTCATCTGAGCCTGCAAATTTTCTGAGATCCCTTAGCCCCATCAGATCCATCCATAGTACTTGGCCTTGTATTTCTCTTCTTTGCTCTGTGAAATCACAAATTCATTATCTGAGCAATGCTTTTTATATGTCTTGTTTCGTGGAGTGTTGGCTACATACAAGACAACAAATACCCAGCAACCCAAATTGAAGTCTAAAGAGAAATGGAAAGTTCATTAATTCAGACAACATATTTGAGTTATTGGAATATTAGCGAACAACTTCAGAAGGCGGTAAGCTCCTACAACTGCAGGTGAAAGTAACAGGAACACATATATTTAAATCATACCAATTTTATTTTATTTTTTGGAATACGTGGTCTACCTCCAAGAACCCGCTTCTTTTGAAAACCTTTCTTGTAGTTTTCTCATTCACACGTCAATATCTTCTGGGCCTGAAGATATAAAAGCTTGCTTTGTTGTTTCTCATAGCCATATCCAGTTTATTGTTACTCCATCCACTTCCAAAGATCCCCAGTCGCTTTGAAGCACATATCAATAGACCATAACACCTACTTCACTTCCTAGTCGCATTTATATCAGTTCTCCTATATCCTCTCTTCTCATTTATTGAAGAGTTTACTATCCTGGCTTACTTTTGTTCTCTCTACCTCTCTGCTCCTGTAATTATCCAACATCTTTTCATTATCTGAGTAGAAAATCCACCCTGGCCTCTCAGGGCCTCCCAAGACTTTAACCCCTTTTCAAATATCAGCCTACCCTTCCCATGAACACAGCCTCAAACTGGTCAATACAAATAACTACACCACTTTCAAAATCCTATTTTCAACACCATCACCCTTTCACCACCACCTCCTTTTTCTCTAGTTCATGTATTTAAGTATCCGTATTCCAATAATTCCTCAACTCTTCCAGATTATCCAAGCCACTGCATTGATCACCTATTTATACTCCATAACCTCCCTGCCAGGTAGGCTCTTCCCTTTGTACTCAGTTAAGATTCATGGTCCAGCGTCATAGCCACTGTCTTGTGCTTGCCCTCAACCCATTGCCCCTTCTCCTTCTCTGTATTAACTTAAAAAATAAATAAATAAACCAACTCTGGTTAAGTCCAACTCAAAGCCTATACTTGAAGAGATCAGTGGTTGGAGAAAAACACAAACAACCATGAATGAAATTGCTACAAATGATCAGATCACAATGTGGTTTGGGGAGCAGTACGGATATACTAGGGAGTGTTTAAGAATTTGAGGACTTTTTTGGTTGTCACAATGATTAGATGACACTACTGTCATCTAACTGGCAGGAGACCAAGAATACCAAATATCCTTCAAAATATGGGAAAGTTTGTCCTGCATCTCACAGACTTTCAAATTTCCCTCTAAGCATTCATGTTGGGGAAAATTGGAGTCTAAAACCAAAGTATATTTTACAAAATGACACCTTTTTTTTTTTTATTGAGATGGGGTGTAGCCCATGCTGGTCTCAAAGTCTTGGCCTCAAGTAATTCTCCCACCTTGGCCTCCCAAAGTGCAAGGATTATAGGCATGAGCCACCATGCCCAGCCCAAAGTACTTTTTCATACACACTGAATTTTATAGAAATTCAGCTCCCTCCAATATCTCAAGTAGGGAAGCTCTGATTTTTTTTATGTTGTTCACTATTTTGGAAAAATCACATCATTGATAGCATTACCATTTATGGTATTTGAGTCACCAATACAACATAGTTGTATCCTTTGGTATTTATAGTTCACATATCCAGTTCGTTCTATGCATAGGAGCAAGTATCTGCAAACTTAATGTTGTCCAGAATAGCTGTGCTGAGAATCTATATTATAATATATATTACTTTTACTTTAAAGTTATTTTTCTTTTATTTCCATAATTATTACTGGTCAACCATTTCTTTAAAATTACATTAGTGGGTAGGTTATCTTAACTAAAAATTTTATTTTAGGATAATAAGTCATTAAAATATATTTTTTATAAAGAGGGAGCATGAGATCGGGTAGTGTTAACAACTACTCTTTTAAATTTATAACCACAAACCTCAAGTGGACCCTTAGCACTGCTGGGCCATCTCACTGCATTCCTCCATCCCATTGACTCCAACCCCTGAGGGGCACATGACTTCTTTCTCATCAAACCTCTCACTTCCCACTGCCCATTTCTCAATGTCTGCTGGAGCCCTTCTTATTTCACTGAGAAAATAGAAGTGGTCAGAAGACTTTCCTCATCCTCCCACCAGCAAATCTACCCAGCTCCCTGCCTCTGTACCCATACACTCTGCCTGCCCTCCTGCCCTCCACTATAGCGGAGCTGTCTATTCTATGATTGAAGGCCAATACTTGTGCTTGTGCCTCGGACCCTTATCCTTCCTCATCTAGGACTTTGCTCCTGCTTTCTGCTGTTAATTTTCCTTCCCTTCTGCATCATTCCATCTGCATAATGTCTGACAATCTGACATGGAAAAAAGAACCCTCTCTACACCCACACCCATGACTAGTTATTGCCTTATTTCTGTGTGTCCCTTTGCAGCAAAGACCTTAAAAGACTCATCTCCTTTTTCATTCTCTTCCCTTTCTCTCCTAAACCATTCCTATTAGATTTTCATCTCTGAAACTCCAATGAAACTGCCTCATCAGGGTTTTCACATTACCGAAGTCAAAGGTCTTTTCTTAAAACATACCTGAACTAACAGAAACATCTGACAAAGGGTATTTCCTCCTTCTGACCTGGCAGACCCAATCGTACTAAAGTTATCTGAGGTGATAAAGGATTCTGTGTTAAGTCTCTGGTAAGCTCAGTAAGAGAGGTGCAGTGTTGGTCCTAAGATTGTTGAGCAAGATCATCCTCTTTGCAACAGAAAACAACTGTGTTTTTGAAAAACAATCCCTGGTTTATTGAAACACTGTTTTTGAGACTAAGAACTGGGACATGCATGGTGAAGTGACTATGAACACTGAGCCACCCATCATGAGCTGGGTGTGGTAATATCCTTCATGACATGTGGTAAGACAGATGCAACGACATCCTATATTGTACAATGGAAGTGAAATATTTAGGATCAGGCTCAAGCAAATCCAGGTTTTTGCACTGATTCCTCTCCCTTAACTTACACCTATGGCCTGAAGACAGTTTCTCTATGACTATTTGACTTAATGGCAGAAGAACTCAAGCCTGGTTCACAAAGAGGTCAGTGTGATGTGTTAGTGCTGGTCAGAGTGCACTGCTGTTACATTTATAATCCCACTTGGATGTGTCCCTGAAGGACAGTGGTGAGAAACTGTCCCATTAGGTTGAGCTGTGAGTGGAATACTTGATCACCCACTTTGTAGAAAGTATAAGTAACCAGAGCTGTGGATATACGTTGACACATTATTAATGATTTCACCTGCTGATCAGAAGCCTCAAGAAGACAAAACTGGAAGATCACGGAAACGGAATTTTGAGGAAAAAGTATGTGGATGGATCTATGGGGAGGGTATAAAGCTCACGAATCTTTACTTGTCATGTAAATGCCTACCAGAGAGCATCTATCACAGAAGAGGTTCTCAACAACCAAGTGGACAGGATGCCCAAAGTGCCCCATCAGAATGTTTATCTATTGACCTGATATCACACACAACATTGTCTCAGATTAAGAGATCCATTTTATGGCAAAGGAGGTGCAATAGTGAACCAGAGGATTCACCTGTCTTACATTGTACATTATTTCCCAGAAGCAGTTGGCATCGGAGAATGAAAGAATGGCCCTGAAGCCTGAACTAAGTCTCCAGCTTGGGGTAACACTGGTAAGGTTGGGGTGTTATCCTAAGGATCAGTATATGCAATAATCCCAGCATTACATGGTGGTGTGTCCTTAACAGCTAGAATAAATGGGTTCAGAAACCAATGGTAGAGGGAGGACTGGCCCTTCTTGCCATCACTTTCAAAAAGCTACTTCAGAATCTGTATTCCTATTTCTAAAACCTTAGGCTTTGCTGGGTACTGATTTTCACTGTGGTAACACTTCTGCCAGTGGATGCAATAAGTCTTCCACTGACCTGGGGAGTGATTGGAGAATTGATCTTGATTGCCATGAGGACTGAAATTTGCCCCTACACAGTGGAGGCAAAGGTCTGAAACCCAGGGGACCTTGGGGACATTTGGTAGTGCTTCTATGCCCAGTGAATAGAGGAAAGGGGCAATTGCATCAGTCATAGTCTAGTATGGGCAAATACATTAAGGGCTGAGACTTCTCAAGGATAAAGTCCTGGGTAAAGTAACTCACACTAGTCAAAGCACTGGCCAAGAATAAGAGAAATCTAAAATTGATGGAAGAGGAGGAAGTTGATGCCTTCCAATTAGAGTCTTAGGACCAACTGCAGCAGTGAAGGTTGAGGCTTGATTTGCAAACCCTTTTTGAGTCATTTTAGGAGACTGCAACGGATGACCACATTGAAGTACTTAACTATAACCCCAACCCCTTGAGGCAGAATTGAGGGCATCTTATTCTCCTATAAGATAGGGATATTGTTAGAGGTGCAAGTGGATCTGAATGGCCTAAGAGGTGGACTGTACTGGGCCCGGTTTACGTGCCTCTCCAAATTCGCTCAGCCCCATTCTCCTCCCTGTTCACATGTTCAGTGAAGATCTTAGGCGACCACTGTAGTCACTTCATCTTCTACCAGCACTGATTCTCTTATATACTCCCAGAGAGAGGGCCAGGCTTTGGCACAGCTTCCTTCATACCCACTGAACTATGGAATGCTCATGGGTATGGAGTGTTCCTTCATACCCACTGAACTACTGGAGTGCTCCATTTCTTGGAGCTGACCAGTCATTCCACCACTTCCTGTCTCAGATAAAATATTGTCCCACAGGGCATGGGCTCTGGCTTCCCCAGTGACTGCCTAAAAGGTCCTCGGAGGATCAGTAATATAACCCAGAAGTGAGGGGGACTCAATGCCTCTTGGGGCAAACTTTGACTAATTAGAACCTAGGGACAAGAGGAATCAATAAATAAATCCCTTTCCTTTCCTTCCCAAGATATGTGGGTCCTACAAACCTGGATGAAACGTGTCCCAAGTGAGTTTACTTTTGAAGCTATGGCCAAATCCATCACACTCCACCTGGTACTTTATTTCCCTCCTTCCCTTCCCTGCTTTCATTTTTCTTTCACTTTTGCTGACCTGGGATTGCACTTCCTAATAAACCTTAGCATATAAACTTCTTCAGGCTACTGTTTACTAGGAAACTCGAATTGAAGCACCCAAAAGACACGGGTGAGGAGCAATCTAAATCTCTATCTGATCATACTCTCAGGTAGTATACCATAAAAGAGTCTAAATTCAATCTAAATTATCTCTCAACCAAGAAGTTGGGTGTTGGGGATGGAATTTAATCTTCAAGTATAAATATATAATAGAACAACTATATGTATATATCTTATATAAGCATACTTGTATGGATATAAAATCACATCTTAGTTTACTTCTACAGTTTTTCATTATCTGGTTGCAGTGCCTATATAACTTCAGCCCATCAGGGTGTCTTTAAAATGAGCTGGTCATGTTCAACTTACACTGTTAATAAACATTAACATAGAGCAAAGGCTATTAGACTGCAGAGTTCTGACACAGATTGACCTTTCATGTAAAAGCAATAGAACTCTTAATATTCTGCTTTATAAATGAAAAGCTGACAGACCCTTAACTGTAATGGCACTAGCTGGCCCAGCTATAATGACAACACATGTGCACAACAAAAATTAGAACTTTACAGCATCAGTAAGTTCTCTGGAATCCTAATTCTTAAAAGCTAGCACTAGGTGGAGACAGTGATTCATGCAATGCTTGCAGGCAGCCTTTCCGTAGTCCCCTGGAGAACTTGCTTCTATTTAATATTTCCATGTTTTTCTTCAGAGTGGACAAGGGTGTTCTTGAACAACTGGTATTTCTGATAGAAACGTTATATAAAACAAAACATCTCAGGCTTTGGAAGGACCTACTTGAAAACACTCATGTATACACACAGCCCACAAGGCAGCCAAAGAAGCTTCAAAGGCAATTTTATTTATTTAATATAATGTCTTTGTTAGCTTTGCCTTCCCATTAAAGGCAAAATTCTATTTATGATACTTCATGAGTATCTACTTCCATGGATAGGAGTATGAACAAAGTTGCAATTTCCTCCCAGATTTATTTGAACTTAAAAGAAATACTAGGGTCTCTGTTCAATATTTGATTGACAGTTATCTCCTCTCTCAAAAACAAAATCCAGAATTAAACATATCAATTTCAGAATGATTAATGGAGCCACAGATCCACCACAATGCTTTATTCAATTAATCTTTTAAAGTAATGGAAAACGAAAATACTTCATATAATTTTTTGGAGTCCAGTGCCTTTAATGGAACTACAACTATGAAAATTTGTGCAAGTCTGTATACATTGTAACAAAAAGATACTATTTAGCACTCTTGGAAATCAACAGTAAAACAAAAACAAATCTAAATGTGCCCTAGTTGAAAAGAAATAGTCTTTTTCATATTCTATCAGGACAAAATTGTATTGTTTCCAATAAGGTAATGAACATAGTAATAAAATTAGACAATATATCATTTGGATCTGGTACAGTATATAACAGATAAATAACAGATATTCCAGCAAATTCCAGCTCAAATAAGCAGTGTCTAACAAACATGAGGGTTAAAATAATCAGATTCACATCCCACGACTGCTAAAGAAACGCTTTAACATTTTGTTTTACACAAGGTGCTATTTATTTTGCTGACCACTTTTCAGTTTTTAGGATTACCTAAGCAACAAGATAATAGCACTTAGAATGTATTTATAATGAATTTAAAATGGTATGTTTCCGTAGAAACAGTGAAGAGGATATTATTCATACGGGTACAATAATATATTTTGTGCATTAATTTTGATAGGATTCAGTTTATAAGACTGACTTTAAGTACTCCATCTCTGAAAAAAAGGAAAGGATAAGAAAAATAAATATATAGATTGTAAAAAGTAATAGTAATAATGACTTACTTTTATGGAATTTGAAAATAGCCCATCAAAATTCCATGGATTTGAACTGTTTTGAAGTTTTCTAAGGTTCTAGTACTCTGGACAGGGAACAAATCACTCCAAATTTGGAACTACATGCACAAGCTGGTCTTAAACACTGCATAAGGGTTAAAAGGTTAGATGCACCGCTGAAACCTGAATACATCAAATATTACTCTCTAGTTTTTAACCAGTATCACTGTATGAAATATTTTAGCCCATTTTTATTTTGCAACTTACAGTGAACATTAAAGGTAAATTAATATTTTATGTAAACAATTATTTTAAGATTTAAATTTTAAGTAACTTCATCCTAAAAGAAACAAGACACTAAAGACTGCAGCATTATTAATTTGCAAGCCAAAATTTACAAAGATCAAGTAATTTTTGTAAATAAAACATTATTCTACTTTATTTCTGGAATATTTTGTACAAACTAATAAATACAGTTGAAATTTGTTCATCTGCCTTATTGTATATTCATGCCCCTTTGCCCTATCTCTTTACATTGTTTTGATAACTAGCAAATTATTTAAAACAGGAACTGGACTTTAATGGCAATTAAGGGCTAAGAAGGAGAATGCTATGCTATGATAATAATCCATCCTGTATAGCTGGGAGTTTCTAAGAATAAGAAATCATTTCAACAATGACACTGAAAAGAATATTTATTTCATCATAATTTCCATAATGTTATATCCCTCTCAACTGATTTTCTTTAAGCACCTTAACACAATCTAAATTTATTTTTAAAAGATTAATTATTAAATATGGTGGAAACATATGGTACATTAATAATAATTGCCAGTAGTACATATATATTTAGTCTAGAAAAATAAATGGATATACAAATGGATACAAAGCCAATCCTGACATCTCTTGGAAGTTCGCTTTTAACATAAGTCTTTTACCTGCTATTTTGTTTTGTTTTTCTAGTTGGTTGAGCTTCCTGGTTATTTAGATTCTGGATACATAGGAGTAATTTATATTCAGCACTAAAAACCTATCATTATCTCCCATAGTCAGAGTTTCATACTTGGTGTAAAAGCAAAGCTCTCTTTGCAACTGAGTAGTCTCTACAAAGTGCAAGATTTGTAAACAAAAAACCATCCCTTCTTCAACAATACCTGCTTATGATGGAACCACACGTGATCCTGGAGTTCTTGAATCTGTTGCATTCATCACCTATCTGGGCTTGATAGGTAGGTTAGCTTTGGTATCTCAGATATTTGGTGGATAAACTCCCTAAAGTTTCCATATTTATTTAAATGAAAGCAAGATAAATGAATGCTCTCTTGAGCACTTGCTGTCTCTCCCCAGCACCACGCTAGGCATTACAAGGAATACAAAAGAAGTTCGTGCCATTTCAAGAAACCAAGGAAGAATAATCTTTTGATATTATATAACTCCCAAACATATGATTCTTCGAGTAAAGACAGAGTTCGAGCTAGAAGAGAGAGCAATTCATATCTGCAACTGGTCATTTCCTGGCCTCAGTTATGTCAACTAATTTTGCTTAAAGTGCTTAAAGTCCATATCAGACAGAAATAGTTAATTCCCCAAATCAATTTTCTCTTCCTTCAGTAGTAATAGACTTTTAGCTGGGTACACGGCTACCCAGCTATTACAAGATTTCTTTGCATTTAGGTGTAGCCATGTATCAAAGTTCTGGCCAGATAGGTTGTGAGTGGATATGATGGGCACCACTCACAGACCTTACCCTTAAAGCAACTGGACATGTACTCCACTAGTCCCTCTTCTCCATCCCACTGACTGGGAGATGATAAGAGCTGGACTAACTGCTTTAGAGCCATAGGTGGGAGCCACATGATAAGAATGGCAGAGCCACCTACTAGCTCTGTAGCACTACCTATCTATAAACTATCATGCAAACAGAAATGAGCTTCGGGGTAAGCCTAAATGTTTTGGAGTCTCTTTGCCACAGCAGCTTAGCTTAACACACTTTCTAGTATAATCTTGGGTTTTTTTCATTGATCCCAGTCTTTTACATTTTCCTGTGCACTTCCTCTGAACATTTTACTGCTTTTTCTGCTATCTACTTCTGGGAAATTTTCATGTGTTTCTGCCACCATTAAGTCATATCCTTCCTAATTCTCATTGCTGTTTTCGTAAATTCTTGTCCTGTTTTTCCTTCTTCTGATTTTCATCCACTTCTCCAAGTTCTTCAATAAACACTCCTATAGGCAGGAAGTGTTGGCCGTCAGAAATATTGGCACTAAAAATATGTTTTTTTAAAAAATCTCCAGGGCCACTCCTAGGGTGTGCAGTGCCCTGCAAAAATAGTTTTTGTAGGGTACTTGCCTATGTAAACAACACAGTTTTAGAATTCATTCCAAAACTTACAGGTCTGTGTGAGGTATAGTGATTAATGGATAGAGAAGAGATGCTTACACATTTGTTTATTGCTCAAGTGGTGCACGTGAAGATTCTTCATAAGTTCTAGACATTATCTCAGGTTCAGGAACCACCTCTTTGTGTTCTTTATCATCGAATGTGCAGTTCTTGACTAATTTCATATCCCTCCCCTCAAGAAGTTCCACTGTCATGGCTGTTTGGAATTTATTTGTATTGACATGGCATAGATCTTTTTGCCTCTGCAGTTCCTTAACACCATGATGCAATGCTGTTAACATAATTACTCATGACACTGCAGCATCCGTCACACCATCCATGAATACCAGCTTACAAAGACTCCCTCAGAGGTCATTGCTGGAGTTCACTGATGATAATCAAGTACAAGTGTTACCCAGAGTATGTAGGAAAATGTGAGTGATGATTTGTTTTCTAATCATGTTAAAATTATTTTTTGGAATTTTATAGCATAATCATAGACCAATATAAGTCCAATTATATATATATTTGAACTTTTTCTGCTACAATCATTGCATTCAAGAATGTGGTTTCTTCCAATGTTAACCACATCTTCACCCTTAACACAAGTGGGGAGGATAGAAGAGGGGCCAATAGGCAGAATGAAATGATGAGTCTCATTTGCACGAAGAATGTTCATCCTTTCTTCTGCATGGCTTAAGATCAACAGGACAGCATGTCATGTCAATCAGAGGTATGAGAGGACATATATCCAAATGGCTTGTTGAGGCTTCAGAGCAGTAATCTCTAAAGCCCTCAGAAAAGATAGGCATGGTAACTTCCAGAGGACTGCCAAACAGACATGTGGCTTGGAGCCTGCAGACAGGGTGAGTGAGTCCCTTGGACACTAGTGGAGTGCAAAGGATAAAGCAAACCTGCTGCCATTCTTCACGCAAGATTGCCATAGACAAGAGGTGGTGCCATGGTCAGAACACATACAGGCGAAAGCCAACACATAGGTGTACACACATAACTTAAACTCAAGAATAGGCAGTGAATCATCCAAAGTCCAGAGCCTTGAACTTGTTCTGTATCTGACATGAGTGAGAGTCACCCAAAAATCACCATGTCAGTACCATTCTGGAGGCCCAGTCTCCATATCATACCACAGAAGAAATATTGTGCTGGCCAGCAAGAATGATCCACTCATCAGGTTACCCTCTGAACCTATAGCTTCTCAGGGTATCTGTCCAATCCCACAATGAGTACAGGATCAGAGAGAGCCTTGAAGGGAAAAAATGGGGATGGGACCCACACCATCCCAGTCTGGACTTAAAGCATTCTTGTCACCAGAGATATCTTAGAAAATTTCAAGGCAGACACTTCGAGGTAAAGGCTCCTGGGGCCTGGGATCTGGCCAGGGGACCCACTTGCCTAGTCTAAGGTGGTTCTGTGTGTTTACCCAGGAAATTGTGGGACAGTCTTCAATCATCAGAACAGGTCAAAGAGATTAGAAATTATAAGGAAGTGAGTGAAAGCTTTTCAAAAGTATCTCCAATTCAGAAATATTTCCCCAAACAGCTCTTAAAGTCTATAGATAGTCTGAGTCACATTTCAGTTCTGTGTCAATCAAAGATCTTAGGAAACAGATGAGAAATAAGAACAAGAAACTGAAAAACAAAGAAAAACACTCCAGAGGTCCCACATGAAAAGGACAAGAGCAGTTAGGTAGAGAAAAGAAATGATGAGGTATGAGAGCTCTGAGGTATGGGAAAAGAATGAATATTAGTAGGAAGTCCACAAATGTAATGAAATAACAAGGATGCTTTGTCTAAAGTCTGCCTTGGGAAACACCATCCAACACATTTTCACCACCTACATTTATGTTGCTGGGTGCCAGGGATCCCAGGAACTGAGACAGTTTCTATCCTTGAGGAGTCCCAGTTTGGTGAGCAGGATGGGCCAATGGAATAGGTACCAGTGACACAGGTGATCAGGGTAATCATGGGTTTTGTAGAAAGTACGGCAGAGAACTGACCATAGCACCACTGATTCTTCCTGAGGGGTTTGAAGAGTCAACAGAGACGACATGGGAATTTGGTTCCCTAGGATTCAGAACAGTGTCTAGCCCATAGGACACATTCTGCTATTTACTCAATGAATGAATAAGTTAACCTGGACTCCAGTAGTCCCCTTTATCACAGTTTTGCTTTCAGTTTCAGAAACAAGCGATCAACCACAGTCTGAAAATACTAAAGGGAAAACTCTTGTTGAAAGAGAGAGAAAAAGAGAGGAAGAGACCACATTCACATAACCGTTATTACAGCATATTGTTATAATTGTTCTATTTTATTACTAGTTGTTGCTATTGTATTACTGTGTATAATTTATAAATTAAACTTTTTCACTTATGTTTATATAAGAAAAAGCAAAGTGTGTGTATATATATGGTTTGATATTACCTGTGGTTATATATACATCAAATATATATATCAAATTATATATATATATATATATATATATATATATATATATATATGGTTTGATATTTTCTGTGGTTTCAGGCATCCACTAGGGGTCTTGAAATGTATAGGGAGGGATTCTGCACATTTAAAATCTAGCTGGTGAATTCTAACTTCTCAATTTGCCATATATTGATACTCGAAATTATTGAATTCTTATATCTTTAAAGTGAGAGAACATAAATAAACACACAAATTCCTTTACTTCTAAGTAAGAGATCATTTGCATGATATAATTTGCAAGATATCACAAAATTCCCCTACTCAAAATTATTTCTCAAAATTAAGTACTGAAATTCCATCATTGCCAATCAATTTATTTATGCTTAAATAATGATTCTTTTTTGGCCAAAGCCACTGCAAGATTTACAAAACAAAGAGTTGATATGTTACAGTCTGTGGTAGAATAATGGTCCCTCTAAAGATGCTCACACCCTAATTCCTAAAACATGAATATTACTTTAGAGGCAAAATTAAACTTTGTGGGTATGATTAAGTTCAGGATTTTGAAATAGGTAGATTTCCTGGATTATCTGTGTTTAGGCCCTAAACCTAATCATAAGTGTCCTTAGAAGAGAGAGGCAGAAGGAATTTTGACACTACAAAAGAGGGGAAGGCAATATGATCACAAAAGCAAAGATTAAAGTGATGAGGCCTCAAACCAAGAGATGCTGGCAGCCACCAAAAGCTGAGAGGCAAGGAATGTATTGTTCCCTATAACCTCCAGAGGTAGTATGGCCCCACTGACACTTGATTTTGGCTCAATGATACTGATTTTTAAATTTCTGGCATCTAGAATTATGAAGATAAATTTCTATTGTTTTAAGTCACCAAGTTTGCTGCAGTTTGTTACACGAGCCAAAGGAAACTAATACATAATTTCAAAATAAGTTATAAATTCCAACAGTAATTGCTTCTTTGCTTTGAGGTAAGTTTTGAGTGTAGAAATAGAGAAAATTTTATAATTCATATTTGCATATTCCTCTTTAGCTAGACTTTTTTACTACAGATTTTTTGGAGGTCATTTTCATTCATTTGCTTTTATTTAAAACAAGTTGTAATATTATAATCAAACTACATTTTAAATTTTTATGTCCTAATTTTCTTTAAAACTGGTAATATTTGCATTATGTTTTTCATATTCATCATTCTTAGTAACTGCATAAAAGTTCATAGAAGAGGGACTTGACTAGAGGTATCTGGTATTTGCCTCCTTCACAAAGAAGAACCAAAATAGTGGGCAGATTATCACACTTCTAATAGATCATCTAAGACAGAACACTGGAATTCAACAGAGAAGTGATAGAAAACACCAAAAGCAAGGAAGGAGGGAAATGAGGCAGCCTATTTAATTAGGATAGAATGGGAATCTGGAGAGGATCCCCAGTGTGCGGAAAGGGTAAGTAAGATATCCCTAGCAATCTACATTTCCACAATAGACTCCTGTAGTTGGAGCCATGGGAAAGTGCCTCAACCCTCGCAGGTCCTGAAACTAACATAGTGAGATGCCTGGAGGCCACACAACAGCATTGCTTCAGAGAGAGAGCGCTCATGCTGGTTCCCCAAGTCCTAAGCAGCTACAGCATGGCACCATTTTGAGGGCCCAGTCCCCACAAGACTACATCCTGCCCTGGGGTCCAACAGCCCCTACATCTACAAATCCATGGAGCTACATTGACATTTCCCACTTGCAGCTACCACTGTGGCTTGCTGCTGCCACCAGGGCTGAAGTGCAAGCTGTTAGTTGTGACCCCACTGCTCCCACCAGCAAAACTATGTACATTTTCAAGCACCCCAAGGACAGACTCTGCCACTGCTGCTGGCAGTTGCCACCAAGGCCAAAGCATGAGCCATTGGCAGTGACTCCACCACCCCCAACAGAGGAACTGTCACACATTTGCTAATGCCCTGAGGACAAGCTAGTCCACCTGCAGCCACTATCTGGGGCTAAAGTGTACACTCCCCAGCTGCCTGACTATGGTTTCTGCCAATGACAGCAACCCTGCCCTCCCCAGTAGCAGGGCCACAGCACAGCCACTGATCCTTCCCCCAACTCAACCTTTTCACCAGGGACCTGGGGATTACCCCGTATCTGCCTACCACAGCCAGCATCTGCATGCACCTTAGGGGACCTGAGGTCAAGTTGGCCCAGCCCAGCTCCTTATCCAGTGCCTAAGCATGCCATCTGGGGGCCTGGAGATTGCCCAGCACAGCACACCACCATTGGCACCTGAGCACTCCTTCCAGAGGCCTGAGGTTGGGCCCACCCAATCTGCCACTATCATCACAGCTGGTGCCCCCCACACACACAAAGTTCCACCTGGTATCCCCATCCCCAGCAAAATTTCACCACAACCAACAACTCCATCCTAATCCACTGAGGAAATCACAGACATTACTGACCCAACCAACACCGTAAATACATCTTCATGAAAAAGTCCTAATCTACAAAAGCTAATTCAAAAAATTGGATGAAGCAACTATTATGCCAGATATGCAGATATCAATAACATAAAGACACACACACAAAAAAGAACAATCAAGAAAAGATCACATCTCCAAAAGAACAAAAGAACACAATAATTCTCCAGTAAGAGTCTAGTGAAAAATAAATTATGAAATGCCAGAGAAAGAATTCAAAATAATGATACTAAAGAAGCTCAGTGAGATACAAGAAAATACAGATAAACAATACAAAGAAATTAGGAAAATAATTCAAGATATAAATGAGAAATTTATTAAAGAGATAGATATCATTACAAAAGAACCAAACAAATCCTAGGAATGAAATAATCCATTGAATGACATAAAAAAAATACATTTGAGAGCTTCAACAAGAGTATGTCATGTAGAAGAAAGAATTTCTGAACTTAAAAACAGGCCTTTTTTTTTTTTTTTTTTTTTTTTTTGAGACGGAGTCTCACTCTGCCACCCAGGCTGGAGTGCAGTGGTGCGATCTTGGCTCACTGCAAGCTCTGCCTCCCGGGTTCACACCATTCTCCTGCCTCAGCTTCCCGAGTAGCTGGGACTACAGGTGCCCGCCACCACACCCAGCTAATTTTTTGTATTTTTAGTAGAGACGGGGTTTCACTGTATTAGCCACGATGGTCTCGATCTCCTGACCTTATGATCGGCCTGCCTCGGCCTCCCAAAGTGCTGGGATTACAGGCGTGAGCCACTGCACCTGGCCAAAAACAGGCTTTTTGAAATAACCAATCAAACAAAAATTTTGAAAAGAAAAACAAAGTCTACATTACATATGGCACACCATAAAGTGATCAAATATTTGAATTTCCAGCGTCCCAGGAGGCAAATAGAAAACAAAAAGGATAGAAAACATATTGAATGAAATAATAACTGAAACCTTCCCAATTCCAGCAAGAGATTTAGACATCCAAGTACAGGAAGCTCAGAGATCCTCAAATAGATGCAATTCAAAAAAGTCTTCTCCATTGCATATTATAGTATAACTGGCAAAGTCAATAACAGAGAAAATTCTAAACACAGCTAGAGAAAAGCATCTAGTCACTTATGAGGAAACCTCTAGCAGACTAACAGCAGGTTTCTTAGTAGAAACATTATAGGAGAGAATGAGATAATATATTCAAAATGCTGAAAGAAAAAAACTGTCACATGTTATATCCAGAAAAGTTATCCTTCATTAATGAAGGAGAAATAAAGTCTTTCTCAGAAAAGCAAAAGCTGAGAAAATTTGTTATCACTAGACCAGCCCTACAAAAAATGCTTAAAATCCTACACTTGGAAACAAGAGGATGATATCTACCATCATGAAAACATACAAAAGTATAAAACCCACTGGTAGAGCAAACACATAAATAAGAAAGAGAAAAGACTAAAATGTTACCACTATAGAAAACCACCAAACCACAATGATAAAAATAAAAGAGAGAGAAAGAAACAAGGCTATACCAAAAAAGAAAACAAAAAAAGAATTAATAAATTGACAAAAATAAGTCCTCACATCATAACATAACCTTGAATGTAAATAGATTAAACTTTCCATTTAAAAGATACAGACAAGCCAAATGGATTAAAAGAAAATGATCAAACACTATGTGGCTGATATGGTTTGGATCTGTGTCCCCACCCAAATCTCATGTTCAATTATAATCCCCAATGTTGGAGGTGGGGCCTGGTGGGAGGTGACTGAATCATAGGGGTAGTTTTTCATGGTTTAAAATCATCCCCCTGGTGCTGTCATCTTGATAAGAGTTCTCACAACATCTGCTTGTTTAAAAGTATGTAGCACCGGCCAGGCGTGGTGGCTTATGACCGTAATCCCAGCACTTTCGGGGGCTGAAGTGGGTGGATAACCTGAGGTCAGGAGTTCGAGACCAGCCTGGGCAACATGGCAAAACCCCATCTCTACTAAAAATACAAAATTTAACCAGGCGTGATGGTGTGCACTTGTAATCCCATCTACTCATGAAGCTGAGGCAGGAGAATCACTTGAACCAGGGAGGTGGAAGTTAAAGAGTGGGCCAAGATGGCACCACTGCACTCCAACCTGGGTGACAGAGTGAGACTCCATCTCAAAAAAAAAAAAAATGTAGCATCTCCCCCCTCTCTCTCTTCCTCCTGCTCTGACCATGTGAAGTACTGGCTCCCTATTTGACTTCCACTATGACTGTAAGTTTCCTGAGGCATCTCCACAAGCCAAGCAAAAGCTGCCATGTTTCCTTTACAGCCTGTGGAACCATGGACCAATTAAACCTCTTTTCTTTACAGCAATGCGAGAACACACTAATACAGTGGCTTACAAGAAACTCACTTTATCTATAAAGACACATATAGTCTGAAAGTAAAGGAGTAGAAAAACAGATTCCCTGAAAATGAAAACCAAATGTGAGCAGGAGTAGCTACACTTAGATAAAACAGACGTTAGTTTAAAATAATAAAAAGAGACAAAGAAAGTCATTATATAATGATAAAGTGATCAATTCAGTAAGAGGATATAACAATTCTAAACATATATGCACCCAACACGGGTGCATGAACCAAATAATATTAAACATAAAGGGAGAAATAAACTGTAATACAGTAACAGTTGGATACATCAACATCCTACTCTCAACATAGACAGGTCATGTAGATAGAAAATTAAGAATTACATTGGATTTAAACTGCATGTTAGACCAAATGGACTAAACAGACTTTTACAGGACACTTCATCCAATAGCTACAGAATACTCATTTTTTTCTCATCAGTACATGGAACATTCTCCAGGATAGACCATTTGTTAGGACACAAAACAAGTCCCAACATATTTTAAAAACCTGAAGTCGTATCAAGTCTCTTCTCAGACCAAAAAAAAAGATAAAACTAGAAGATAATAACAAGAGGAACTTTTGAAACTACAAATACATTGAAATTAAACATTCTCCTGAATGACCATTGGATCAAGGAAGAAATTAAGGAGAAATAAAAAAAGTTCTTGAAAAAATGCAAACCAAAACGCAACACACCAAAGCCTGTCGGATACAGCAAAAGCAGTGCTAAGAGGGAAATTTATGGCAATAAACAGCTACATCAAAAAAAAAAGAAAGATTTCAAACAATCTAACAAAGCACCTCAAGGGACTACAAAAGCAAGAAAAAAATCCCAAAATTAGTAGAAGGAAAGAAATAATATCAGAGCAGAAATAAATGAAATACACACATAAAAGATAATAAGAAAGATCGACCAAAAGTTGGTTTTTCAAAAAGATAAGCAAAAGCAATGAACTGTTAGCTAGAATCATCAAGAAAAAAAGAGAGAAGACCCAAATAAACCCAGAAATGAAAATGGAGACATTACAACTAATACCACAGAAAACAAAAGCTCATCAGAGACTATTATGAATAACTATACATTTGCAAACTGGAAAACCTAGAGGGAATGGGTAAATTCCTGGACACATACAATCTACCAAGATTTAATCAGGAAGAAACAGAAGACCTGAACAAACCAATAAGAAGTAATGAGATTCAATCAGTAACAAAAAGTCTTCCGCAAAGAAAAGTCCAGGACCTGATGGCTTCACTGCCAAATTCTACCAAACTTACAAAGAAGAATTTACCAGCTCTCTTCAAACTATTCTAAACTATTCCCCATAAAAAATAAAGACTATGGAACTCTCTCTAGCTCATTCTATAAGGCCAGTGTTACCTTAATACCAAAACCAGACAAGGATGCAACAACAAATAGAAAAATACAAGCCAATATCCTTGATGAATTTAGATGTAAAAATTTTCAACAAAATACTAGCAAACTGAATCCAACAGTACATTAAAAAGATAACACACCACAATCACGTGGGATTTACTTCAGGGATTCAAGGATGGTTCAACATGCACAATCAATAAATTTGATAAAATACATCGAGAGAATGAAGTACAAAAACTGTAAGATTATCTCAATAGACACAGAAAAAGCATTTGATAAAATTTAACATTTCTTCATGATAAAAACTATCAACAAACTAGACACTGAGAGAACATACCTCAACATAATAAAGGCAACATATGACAAACCCACAGCTAACATACTGAATGGGGAAAAGCTGAAAACATTACCTCTTAAGAACTGGAGCAAGACAAGGATACCCCACTCTCACCATTCTTATTCAACATAGTACTGGAAGTCCTAGGCAGAGCAATCAGGCAAAAGAAAAAAATAAAAGGCATCCAAATTGGAAAAGAGGATGTCAAACTGTCCCTCTTTGCAGATAATATAATCTTATAGCTATAAAAAAAACACTAAGGATTCCATGAAAACAAACCTCTGAGATAATCAATAAATTTACAGGACACAAAATTAACATACAATAATTGGTAGTATTTCTATATACCAAACGTGAACTAGCTGAGAAAGAAATCGAGGCTTATTTATAATAGCTACAAAGTAATAAAATAAAATACCTAGCAATAGATTTAACCAAAGTGAAAGACTTCTACAAGGAAAACAACAATACACTGATGAAAGAAAATGAAGGGGACACAAACAAATGGAAAGACATTCCATGTTCAGGGATCAGAAGAACTAATATCATTAAAATTACCATACAGCCAAAAGCAATCTACAGATTCAATACAATCTCTATCAAAGCGCCAATGTCATTTTTTACAGAAATAGAAAAAACATTCTAAAATTCATATGGAAACAAAAAAGACTCAAAATAACCAAAGCAATCCTAAGCAAAAGAACAAAGCTGGAGGCATCATGCTACCTGACTTCAAAATATATTACAAGGCTGAAGTGACAAAAATAACATGGAATTGGTATAAAAACAGACAAATGGACCAATGAAGCAGAAAGGAGAACCTAAAAATAAATCCACATATTTACAGCCAACAGATTTTTGACAAAGATGCTAAGAACAAACATTGGTGAAAAGACACCCTATTCAATAATCAGTTTTGGGAAAATTGGATCTCCATATGCAGAAGAATGAAATTAGACACCTATCTCTCACTATATACAAAAATCAACTCAAGATGAATTGAAAACTTAAACCTAAGACCCGAAACTATAAAACTAGAAGAAAACAAAAAGCACTTCAAAACTTTGTTCTGCCTATGGATATTATGGCTAAAACCCCAAAAGCACAGGTAGCAAAGTCAAAAATACACAAATATACTATATTAAACTAAAAAGCTTCTGCACAGCAAAGTAAACAATCAACAAAGTGAAAAGACTATCTGTTGAATGGGAGAAAATATTTGTAAACTATTTGTCTGACAAGGGGCTGATATCCAGAATATACAAGGAACTTAGACAATTCAACAGTAAAAAGACAAATAATTCCATGAAAAAGTGGGCAAAGAATGTGAATAGACTTAAAAAAAAAAAAGACATACAGATGGCCAACAGGCATTTGAAAAAATACTCAACATCACTAATCGTCAGAGAAATGCAAATCAAAACTACAATGAGATATCATCTCACCCCAGTTAGAATGGCTATTATTAAAAAGACAAAAAATAACAGATGCTGGCAAGGATGTGGAGAAAAGAAACTCCTATACACTGTTGGTGGGAATGTAAATTAGTACAGCCATTAGGGAAAACAGTATGGAGATTTCTCAAAAAAGCTAAAAATAGAACTACCATACAATCTAGCCATCCCACTACTGGGCATTTATCCAAAGGAAAAGAAATCAGTATATCAAAAGGATACTTACACTCCTGTCTTTATTGCAGCATTATTCACAGTAGCAAGCTATGGAATCAACCTAAGCTTCCATCAGTGGACAAATCGACAAAGAAAATGTGGAGTATATATATAAAATGGAATATTATTTAGCCATAAAAAATGAAATCATGTCATTTGCAGCAACATAGATGAAACTAGAGGTCATTATGATAAGTGGAATAAGCCAGGAACAGAAAGACAAATATCACACATTCTCACTCATATGTGAGAGCTAAAAATGTTGATTTCATGAAGGTAGAGAGCAGAATGATACCAGAGACTGGAAAAGGTGTGTGGTTGGGGATTGTGGGGGATGAACAGAGCTTTCTTAATGGATACAAACATATAGTTAGAAGGAATAAGTTCTAATGTTTGATAGCAGAGTAGGGTAACTATAGTTAGCAACAATGTATTGTGCATTTGAAAATAGCTAGAAGAAAGGACTTGAAAAGTTCCCAACACATAGAAACGGTAAATACTCAATGGGACACCCCAAACACTCTGACTTGATCATTACACATTCATGCTTGTAATAAAATCACATGTACTTCATAAATATGTACAAATATTACGTAGCAATAAAAATTAGTTTATACAAAATACTATAGATTGCTTAACTAAATCCTTATTATTAAATGTTTCTTCTAATTTTAAAAATTATATAAAATATTTAATGAATATATTTGTTCATAAAGCATTTTCCTCTTTCAATATGTAGGATTACTACCTTAGGCTAGACATTTAGAAAGGTTATTGCTGGCCAGGCATGGTGGCTCGCACCTGTAATCCCAGCATTTTGGGAGGCCAAGGTGGGCAGATTGCCTGAGCTCAGGTGTTCGAGACCAGCAGGGGCAATATAGTGAAACCCCATCTCTACAAAAAAATACAAAAACCAGCCGGGCATTGTGGCTTGCCTGTATTCCCAGCTACTCGTGGGTGCTGAGGTGGGAGGATGACTTGAGCCCAGGAGGTCAAGGCTGAAATGAGCCAAGATTGTGCCACTGCTCTCCACCCTGGGTGACAGAGCGAGACCCTGTTTCCTAAAAAAACCAAACAGTAAGAAATGTAATTGCTAAGTCAAAGAATATTAGCACTTAAAGTTATTGATGTATATTGCCATATTGTTCTCTAAAGGAGTGGTGCTAATTAGAATTCTTTTTCTGTAAAACAAGTCAGTAGGCCAATACCTACAGATTTGACCATAATGTTTAAAATTACTTAACTCTGACTCGGGAAGTGATAAAAATAGAAAGAAGTTCTCTAAAAGTTATGTGGCTATCCACGCCAATTGTAGGTGACTTACCTATTCTCACACGAATCTGAAGACTTAATGTGACCTCAGACCTGTCTGGATTAGGT
Source organism: Pan troglodytes (assembly GCF_028858775.2). Classification (NCBI taxonomy): domain Eukaryota; kingdom Metazoa; phylum Chordata; class Mammalia; order Primates; family Hominidae; genus Pan; species Pan troglodytes. The sequence goes on from NC_072407.2 coordinate 34,992,624, forward strand.
GCTTCTGTACATTGGATGGTTTTAACTTGCACCACTTATGTCTTAACCAACAACTGATTAATTTCTGTTCCCCTTGCTACACTACAAGTTCTGCAAGGACAGAGATCCTGACCATCTTGCACATGGTTATATCCACAAAGTCTAGCACAATATCTGAAACATAATAAATACATAATAGATAAGAAGATACTGAAGTAAAGTTTCTCTTTTTATTGATATGTAATATTTGTACATCTTTTTTATTGATACATAATATTTGTACATATTTATGGGGTAAATGTGATATTTTGTTCCACGCATAGAAGGTGTAATGATCAAGTATGGCATTTAGGATATCCATTACCTCAAGTGTTTATCATTTCTATGTGTTGATAACATTTCAAGTCTTCCTTTTAGCTGTTTTGAAATATACAACACCTTTTTGCTAACGATAGAAACCCTACAGTGCTATAGAACGTAAGAACTTATTCCTTCCATCTAACTTTACAAGTGCCATTAACCAAATTTCTTCATCCTCCCAGTCCCCCCTCAACACACACACACACAAACACACACCCTTCTCAGCCTCTGGTATCTATCATTCTACTCCCTACCTCCAGGAGATCAACTCTTTTAGCTCCCATATATGGATAAGAATATGCAATGTCTGTCTTTCTGTGCCTGGTTTATATGTACATGTACATGTAGGGACTTGATTATGCCTGTATTTTAAAAGATCAAAAGGAATAATTTGCTTTCAAATACAGAGATAGGAATTCTAATTTTAGAGCCTCCAAACTCTGAACTACGTAACTGTGCCCATTAACCTCTACTCTCCTATTAATATAAGAAATTTGGAGAGGGAGGGACTTCAAGAAGGCTGACTAGAAGCATCTGGGATTCACCTCCTCCACAAAGAATAACTAAAATAGCAAGTACATCATCACACTTCGAATAGATCATCTAAGAGAGAACATGAAACTCAACAAGAAACACTTAAGGCAAGAAAGGAGCAGGAAGTGAGGAAGCCTGCTTGCACTCTGCAAGTTACTGTGGAGGAACACCTATCTCTCAAGGGCCTAAATGCCAAATTACCTTCCAAATTAAATCATAATGAAAGTATTAAAATCAGGTAGGTATTTACTAGTTGCATAAGTCTTGCATTTCTGAACAAACCTTTAAATACAGTGAAATACTGAGCCAGTACATGCCCAGGGAATGTCCCATGCATCTTATCTATGTTTTACTTCTCATTACAGTGACCAAGGGTGAGTAGGGAACACTTTCACTTACCAGCCTTCAGGTCTAGATGCTGTTTCTTTTGGATCTGAGAGGAATTATGGTTAATTTTTCACACTTATCATTTCTCAGTGAGGGAAATGAGGTCCAAGACTTGTCCAGCAAGTTAAAGGAAAAGCTTTACAGATGCCTACAGCCATACAAACCACATGGAAAAATAATCCATGTTTAGACATAAAGAGCCTTAAATGCCCAGAAAGTGACCTAGTTTGAACAGTAATTTTAATAGTTCAGTTCAAGTGTGACTGTCACAAAAGAAGTCACCCAATAAATATTCGTTGAGTAAAACTGTTAAAATCAGGATGTGAGATGATCTTCTCTCTGTTCTTTTACAGCAAAATTGGGACATTTTCTCTGAGAGGCAAGAAGCAATAGCAATTTCCCAAAGTTTCTGAGCCTCTCAAAAGGGTCATTTATATTTTCCTCTAACACTGTACTTTATACAAAGAAACCTCTTAATAAACACACATGCAAACAATCCTATATTTGTCACAGCTTGATATTGTGGACATCATAAAATTCAGTGTATAAGAAATGGTATCTATTTCTACCAGGCTGTAATCTACTAGAGTAGACTATAGGACTTTGTCCACTTTGTTTCAGTACATCCCCAGTGCCTAGCACAGCATCTGGCATATAACTCACACCAAATACATTTTGTAAAATGCAGAACAACACTAACTGCAGATCTATGTAGCCATGGCACCTTCCCTGGGCCTCCTGCTTCACTCAGTGGGCAATGAGTCCATGAAACCAAAGGGAGTGCCCATCTGACACCTGTGTGCCTTCTTTTCACTTCTAGACCATTCTCTGAGGCCTCAGACTTCTTTGGCCAAATAGCTCCATACTTGTTTTTAGAGACTGGAATACTAGTATACCAGTAGTATATCATGCTACTAGTGTACAACACCTAGTACTGAAAGGTAGACAAGAGATAGCTCTGTCAGGCATGAAAGGGCAAATATTGGACATGGGGGATGGTGTGGCTGTGAATTTGGAAGCCCATTGTGGTGTTGGATAGAGTTGTGGCTGTGCAGAAATGGGGGTGGCCCATGGGCTTCCATTTTTGTTTTTTTCTCAATCCTGCAAATTTTAAGAGCAGTCTTATTTAAATAAATAGATGGATCAATAAATGAATGAAAAGAATGCCTTTGACATAAACAAATAAAATATGCCAGTGAAAGAGAAATTAAGAGGTTTCCCCAAAGATTCTGATAATGATAAACTCTGTAAAACTGGATAGGGGCCTCTCCTAGAAGAACTAAAAATAGAACTACCATTTGACCCGGAAACCCTGCTACTGTGTATCTGCCCAAAGGAAGAGAAATCACTGTATCAAAAAGACACCTGCACTCATATGTTTATCACAGCACTGTTCACAATAGCAAAGTCATGGAATTAACTTAATTGTCAACAGATGATAATGTGGTATATATACACCACGAACACAACATAGCCATAAAAAAATAAAATTATGTCTTTTGCAGCAACATGGATGGAGCTGGAGGTCATTAACCTAAATGAAATAACTAAGAAACAGAAAATCAAATACCGCATGTTCTTACTTACAAGTGGGAGCTAAACAATGGGTACCATGGACCCACAGAGGGAAAGAATAGACACTGGGGACTCCAAAAGCAGAGAGGGTGGAAAGAGAGCGAGGGTTGAAAAATTACCTGTTGGGTACAATGTTCACCATTTGAGTGATGGGCACACTAGAACCCCAAATCTCACCACTATGCAATATATTCATATAACAAACCTGCACATGTACCCCATGAATTAAAATAAAGTTTAAAAAGAATACCTACTTCATAGAACTGCTATAAAAATTAAACAAATTATTATTTGTAAAGGAATAGAATGGTATCTGGCTCACAGTCAGCACTCCAGAAGGGCTGACTTCCAGAGTTAAATGTGATGTTATTGTTAAATAACATAAACGGTGTGTGATTATTCTTATTATATGCCAATTTATATTTAATCTCAAAAGCAGGCATAGTTTCTAAGTGTTAGTCAATTTAAATTTTAAGGGCTGTTCACCAAACTAACTACAAAGCCAGTAGATTTCAACCATCTCAAAATATTTCTAGTGTGTTGGCACTATTGGTTACTGTAATATTAATTCAATAGGAGTTTAGTAAGTCAGCAGGTGGAAAGGCTGTGTTTTAACTTTGTCTTCCCTAGCTAATAAAGATCTGTTCAACGTTTCAGTCATTTAAAATCTATGCTAAAGTTATAGAATAATAAGAAAGAACCTAATATCCATCTGGGCTGGAATGCTGCATGGATACCACACGCTGGGAACACCAAAGCAGCTGAGGCATAGGAGCCAAAAAGAGCCACCCAGAAGCAAAGATAAAGGGATTGGATAAGCCATAAAAACAATCATACTACTGTGAAAAAAGGCTTTCAACCATCTTTTAGAGTGAAAATGTAATTGCTTATGCCTATTTTTATTTAAATAAATTTATTTATTCCTTGAGATAGCTAACCAAAATTCTTTATTTCAAATGGACATAAATTACATGTCTAAAAACTCATGCATGTTAAAGGTACACTAGAGGCAAGCGCAAAGAATTTTTATGTTTCAGGTCTTACAAATAGTTTCTGACTATTGTCTCGCAAATTAGTATTGCTGTTGTTTTTCTTAAAGCACCTCTTGAGAAGACGCTTCTCCACAACTTCTTCCAAGGTGAGTTAAAGTTACAAGCTACTGAACAAAAACCTTCCAATTTAACATTACAGCTTCAATGGATCTGTGAATATATTATCAACAGTGTCAGCAGCACAATGAAATTAAGTTAGTATACAGTATCTACCAAAACTTTCATAACATTGCTTCCTTTTTCATACAACTCAGACTGATTTGAAAGATAAGCATTTGTTTCAAAATTAATAGCAACACTCTTTTGTTTCATTTTATGTAGCATTAAAGACCAAAGGAGCCTTAGGAATTAATTGCAGGCTTCTAATAAACACAATGATGTAATGACGTATTTAACATTACTGTGTTTTGTTTGATTCCAAATAAATCGCAGATTTTTTTCTGGTGTGATACTAAAACAATTACCATTTGCAAAAAGGATAATTAATCTGCAATTTTTTCACATTAGATCATATATCTCTAAAGAGTGCCCACAGATTTGATAGTCTTCAGCTGCTGTGTATTTATTTTTCATTTTTTTCTACTGATGCACCGCCCCATCGGTGCTGACATTTAAATGAGTGAGTATTCAACACAAATGTGATCATTTGTACAGCATCCAATGCGGCCCCATACTGAGATGATTGCTTCTGGGAGCCATCCACGGGTTCTCAAATAGGGGGGAAAAGCCAGGCAAAATTTTATCAATTTACATTTTTCTGTGATTAATTTTTATGCAAATAAGGGCCCGACCGTGCTCCCATCTCACCTGAATCATCCGGATCATCAAAGACAAATTGAGCATCACTTATTTAAAAAATAGGCTTTAACCTACTCTACAGCTGTGTTGGAAAATGCTAAGAGTGGGGCATGAACTTCTCTAATATAACAGGAATAGATAAGAAAATGTCTTTTATGTGCATTTTGTACACAATGCCATAAACATGGAACTTAACAAAATAAAAAAAAAGGCTTTGCTTTGAATATTCTCTGGTCCTTGTAAATATTCAACAATGGGAATAACAGTGTATGAAGCAACATTTCCCCAATGAACACATAATCAGAAGTGTTTCCCATTGGGCAAAATATACCGACCATTACATGTCTTTGCTTACTTTTTATTGCTTCTGGATGAAAGTGCCTAATAAATGGAATGATACAGAGGAAACACAATATTGCGAAATGAAAAATCTTTGTGGTTAGGGGTTTATATTGTCAGTATTATGTTGCATAAAATTGACATAGCACTTTTAAGCCCATGCAGTCTAATTCTAAATTCATATAACTTTTACAAAAATAATAGAATTATTTGGTTCACATTTGCGATCCATTAAAATTACATAAATCATATTGGATTTTTTCCAAATAACATTATTCAGATTTATGAAATACAAATAAAAGTGTTTTCCATGATATCTGGAATCAAGTTAACAGTGCAATTTATATTTTTAAAAAATTGTCATAGCTTACAAATGCCACCTCAGCAGTGACTAAGTTCAATTTGCTATTTTTAAGGAAAGCTATATTTTTTCACATTATATCTTTAAAAAACGTGCTTAGAGTTTTGTGTACATTACTCAGTTATCAAAATCTTCCCAGATGTCTCTCTCCCTCACTCATGAAAATAATCACCAGAGCAGAAATAAATTGTTGACAATTCTCTGAGAATGGAAACAGACCACAGGGGGTAAAAATCTGGTTATCTAAATGGGCGATATAATCGAAGGTTCAGCTAAGCTAAGGGAATTTCAACATAAACAATGCTCTTATTCCCAAGAATGGGTTCTCCTTTATATACAATAGTGGAGGAATGCCAGTCCTTTCCTTACTGCTGTGAGAAAAGTGCTGGACAGGAACAAGATTAGAATCTTAAAAGCTGTCCTGGGGAGCAAAATTACTGTGCATCATACAGGTGAAGAGGTAAAAGGAGCAAAAATAAATGGACTTTATTCCATGGTTTTTAGAGTTTATTTCACGAAGACAGAAATAAAGATATCTCAATCCATAGTTACTCCATGTGAGATGGCTGTGTGTGTGCGAGCGCAGGTGTGTGTTTAGGCACGTGTGTATACAGAACTGTGTCACTGGGCCTCCTCTCTCCCTCACCAACAAATATGCCACTCAGCACTATATTTCACACACAAGAAATCTTGTCTGTATTCTCACTGCCTCACTTCAAAAACAACCTGGGAAAAACAGGTTTTTCTCTCACAAAAATTCACTGATTTTAGTTTGGTAAGCAACTGATGAGAAATAGGAGAATAACTGGATTCATACAATTCTTGACACAACACACAAGGTCTGTCTAATCTGATCTCAGGGTGAGTCAGTTAGATCAGCCAGCACAGAAGGTCATCTGCTGTGATTGTATCAGAAGCAATTCCTATTGTTCATAACCTGGACATTTCATATCCTCAAACAAAGGTGGGCGTAACGTGACGTTCAATCCCCAAGGATTTGCAAACTCTACCCATGACTTTAAGAAGCAGCTGTTTAGTTGAAAGCAGGTCAGCTGGTAAGCACACAGCTGTTTTTTGAAAGTCCAGGATAGTTGCCAGTGTAATGTAAAAACCAGCCTGTCTCTCATAGAAGTAAATTGGCACCTCCAAAATGACAGGGGGAACTGCTTCCACATGTGCTGATACATTTGGAAACAATGGGAGAAGAGACTGGAGAAGGAGAAAACTGGGAATGGCACCTCACTAACTAAGGCAAGAAATACAGTTTTTCCTAAAAGGATGGGAGTCCAGGGCGGTTGGTGAGTTCCCAGGGTCTCAAAGTCCACACATCTAACCTTGGCCACAATCTTTTCCACAGAGATCAGATGATTCCTTCATTTCTGAACAATTCTTTCCTTGTGAATCATCCCAAGAAAGGAGACACTGACTCCTTAATTTAAATAAAAAGCACAACTTTTCGATTCTGTTTCCCACACTTCAAGTCTTCAGCACAGGAAACAAAAACACAACACTTCTTGGCAATAATTGTGAATCTTAAAAGATTTTAAGGTAAGGAGCTTTAGAAGGGGAGTCAGAAATGAAAAAAGAAAGCTTCAGCATGATTTGACTATCATGTGTGAGCAGGTCCAGGAGAATGCAATCATTTCAGTTTCTGAACTTTAAAATTAAAATGCCTGTAAATTTCAATCCATCATACAGAATGATTATCTCTCTTTTTTATTATAGAACTAATGATAATCATGTTAAAACACTGCAGTATGTTGAAGTATGTGGGTTTCTTTTTTTATATTTATGGTATGCCTATAAGTTTTTTAAAATTAAGATATAATTCACATAAAGTAAAATGTGCAAATCTTAAATGTATAGTACAATGACATTTTAAAACATGTAGACATCTGAGTAAAAATATGACAGCAAACAGAAGATAGACTATTTTTATCACCTCACTTTACCCTTACTAAAAGTATATGAAATATTAAAAGTAAATGAGATAATAAACTATATGAGTTGCAGTGAGGAAGGTGGGGCCCAGATAATCAAGGAATTTGCCACAGGTGAAGAGGCTTAGTTTCAAACACATGGTCATCTGATTCCAAAGTCCACATCCTTCCCCCAAGCCACAGTGCTTCTATCAAGAGAGGACCATGAGAACATGGCAATCAACATTTATGGAAATAAATTCCAAAACTAAATTATGACAAATTTTTTTAATGAATAGTAAGACACTTTATGAAACAATATATTAAAATTGACATCCTGATATTCCTAATATTCAAAAAAGTGCCATTTTTTTGAGGGGGACAGAAATTAGTATTAGGCTCAGCAGCGTCTAGCAGAAAACTCACATAATGGTGGATTAAACATGATAGAGGTATATTTTTCTGTAGTGTATAAATCCAGAGATTGGCAGCCCAAGATTGTTATGACATTTATTTAGTTATCAGAAACCCAAAGCATGTCTTCTTCTTTCTCTACTATTCTTACATCTTTTCCTTCCCTGTGGTTGCTTCATGGTCACAAATAATTGCTGCAGCTCCAGCCATCATGTTCACTCCCCAGACAGCAAGAAAAAAAAAAGGCAATAGTAAAAGATTTCCTGCCTAATACTTTGTTCAGTACCTTTCAAGTAGTTTACCCAAGGATTTTACATAATGACTTCCACATTTTTCTCTTTTTTTTTTTTTTTTTTTTTTTTTTGAGATGGAGTCTCGCTCTGTCGCCAGGCTGGAGTGCAGTGGCATGACCTTGGCTCACTGTAAGCTCCGCCTCCCGGGTTCAAGTGATTCTCCTGCCTCAGCCTCCCAATTAGCTGGGACTACAGGCACGCACCACCATGCCCAGCTAATTTTTGTATTTTTAGTAGAGACGGGGTTTCATCATGTTGGTCAGGATGGTCTCGATCTCGTGACCTTGTGATCCACCCGCCTCGGCCTCCCAAAGTGCTGGGATTACAGGTGTGAGCCACCACGCCCAGCCAATGACTTCTGCTTTTTATATTAAAGCCAAATTATATCTGTACTGGAGACTGGGGTGTTAAGTATTTTGGCTAGACCTGTTTCCACCCTTAATAATTAAAAACAAAGAAAGAATGAAAATTTGTAGACAATCAGTAGTTTCTTTTCCAGAAACAGATAAAAAGCTTACAATTTAAGTACGTAGAGTAACAAATGTAGGAAATTCCAAATATAATAGAGTAAACAGTTCTGCTCATGACCTGAACTCATTGCACTAAACAATACCATCAAAGAGAATGGTATTCTTTCTGAAGTGACCTAGTGAAAATAACTCCTACTGTCTTTAAGAAAAATACAAAAAGAAACCGAAAAAGTAGAATGCCATTAGTTTTTGTTTGTTTGCTTGTTTATTTGTTTTTGTTTGTTTGAGATGGAATCTCAATCTGTTGCCCAGGCTGGAGTGCCGTAGCATAATCTAGGCTCACTGCAACCTCCACCTCCCGGGTTCAGGCGATTCTCCTGCCTCAGCCTCCCAAGTAGCTGGGACTACAGGCATGCATCATCACACCCAGCTAATTTTTGTATTTTTAGTAGAGGCAGGATTTCACTATGTTGGCCAGGCTGGTCTCGTACTCCTGACCTCAAGTGATCTGCCTGCCTCACCCTCCCAAAGTGCTGGGATTACAGACGTGAGCCACTGCACCCAGGCTATTTCTTTGTTTTTAAGGGAGAGAAAACCACAAATGAAACTGAGCCATTTGATAAATATTTCTTAATTATCTACAATGCCAGAAACTGTTCTGGGCACTTGGGATACAGACATGAACAAGACAAACATTTTTACTGTTATCATGGAGCTTATAATTAATAAACAAATAAAGAATATCTCAAAATAGCATCATCCAGAGTTAAAATAAGTCAACATGATAGAGATGGACCGTATGGCTAATTTATATGGAGTCATCAGGAAAAACCTCTCTTATATGGCTATATTTAAGCTGAGATTTGAATGACAAGAAAAAATGAGCCATATGAAGCTCATTTGAAGTATTTGGGGCCAGAGGAACAGCTGGTGGAAAGGCTCTAGATCAAGCTTGTCCAACCCATGGCCCATTGGCCACATGTAGCCTAGGATGCCTTTGAATGTGACCCAACACAAATTTGTAAACTTTCTTAAAACATTATAAGTTTTTTCACATTTTTTTCTTCTCATCAGCTATCAGCTATCATTAGTGTTAGCGTATTTTATGTGTGGCTCAAGACAATTCTTCTTCCTCCAGTGCAGCCCAGGGAAGCCAAAAAATTGGATGCCCCTGATGTAGATAGAGAAAGGCTTAGTATGTTCTAGAAGCAGAAAGAAAGCTGGGAGGCTGGAGCAGTGTGGGGTGAGGGAAGCAGTTAGATACAGGAGATTAGGTCACAGAGGTGGGCAGAAGCCAGACTGTGGAGTGTTTTGCAAGCCAAGATAAGAAGTTCAGATTCTATTCTAAACATAATGAAGAGTACTAAGCAGGAGAGTGAAATTATCTGGTTTTCATTTAAAAATAATGACTCTGGCTGCTAGATGGAGAATAAATAGTAGAGAGCAAAAGTAGAAGCAGAAAGAGCAGTTAGGAACCAAATGCTGTAGAATGGATGATGGTGCCTGAGAGTACAGTTTAGTGAAAATCAAAATAAATGGACAAACTCAAGATGTAGGCATGGAAATAAATGAACAGATTCATCCATTGAACTTGGGGATAGAATAGGTATTGGGATGGGGCTAGTGAAGGAAAAAGAAAATAGGGAAAATTCCCAGCTATTCAGCTTGAAAAAAAATGGGATGATGATGATGATGACTGGAGTAAGGAGTAAGTTTGGGAAAGGAGCACTCTATTTGGTCACCTCTGTGACCTAATCTCCTAATCTGTATCTAACTTCTTCCCTCACCGCACTCTTCTCCAGCCTCCCAGCTTTCTTTCTGCTTCTAGAACATACTAAGCCTTTCTCTATCTACAGCAGGGGCATCCAATTTTTTGGCTCCCCTGGGCTGCATTGGAGGAAGAATTGTCTTGAGCCACACATAAAATACACTAACACTAATGATAGCTGATAGCTGATGAGAAAAAAAATGGAAAAAAATCTTATAATGTTTTAAGAAAGTTTACAAATTTGTGTTGGGTCACATTCAAAGGCATCCTAGGCTACATGTGGCCCATGGGCCATGGGTTGGACAAGCTTGATCTACAGCCTTTCCACCAGCTGTTCCTCTGGCCTCAAATACTTCAAATGAGCTTCATATGGCTTCATATGGTTAGAAATTCCAGTAACACCTGCAGATGAAAGTGGCTGGCATGAAAATGGATCTATGAATCTGCAGAGGTTGAAACTGGAGCTACAGATTTGGGAATCACTGATATTTCCATGGCATTTCAATTCATGGGAGTAGATGAGATCATCCAGGAAGTAGACAGGTAATAGAGAAGTCAGAGAACACAGCCCTGGCATACGTGACATTTAGAGTTAGGACAAAATAAGAGGGGGGCAGTAAAAGAGATTGAAAAGGAGTGTTCAGTGATGGAGAGAAATCAAGAGAAGAAAGTGTTTCACAAGTAGGAAGTAGTTAAATGAGTCGAATGCTTTGTAAGATCAAATAATATCAGAACAGAGGAACGACTTTTGTAAAGCCTGTTTATACAGTACAGAGGGAGAAGATATTTTTCAATATTTCATTTAATGTGAGTGAAACCCTGTTCCAAAATCAAGATCATTTATATTCCTGAAGAACAAGACAATCCAAACAAACATAGACTGCTCTATTGACTCCCAGGTTGAATCTGAGAACCCTATCATTGTCCTTGGGAATTTGGAAAAATAAAAACAAATCTGAGAATTTTTATCCTCACTCTCTAACGCACAGAAATGCACCCATATCGCATCGAAATACAGACATTTAAAGTACATTTAAGTAGGCTTTTGCTCTCTTCTGTGCTTTACACATTAGAAACCAGCATATTTGTGCTTTCTAAGGTGGAGCACTACCAGGCAGAGTGAATTATTTCTGCTCAAATCCATTCAATAATGTATTTATAGAGTCGGAGAAAGCATCCTCTTTAAATAATATATAATATTGTGCATTCAAGATATTTCTCATACCTTTACCTAGGAAGCCATTTTTTAAAAGATGAATGCTGTGGGATGCCAAAAATAAAACCAATTTGTGGTTGTTCTTGTAAAAAGTTGAACTAGAAACCTCTCAGGCTACCAAAAGTTGCTGTGAATGACGGGAAGAGACGATCCAGGGAAGACTTGTGTCTTAATTTGGAGAGGTGAGCAGTGACTGGTCATGTGTGCAGGTGTGTGTGCATACCTGAGCCCAAAACACTTAGACTGGAAAGGTGAAGGATGGTGTATCTCTAATTGAGTCAGCCCCAAAACCTGCCAAGAAAGAAACCCTAAGATGGGAAGAAGACGCTTTTTCAAGAGACATTGTGAAAACAAAAGGCACAATCAGAGCTGCCTCAGAATCTAAGTGACAAAAGCAGCACAGAGTTGGGGTGTCAACTACAGTGGAACATATATATATATATATATATATATATATATATATATATATATGCAGTTGAGTTTGTGCATGCAATGTAAAATGCATTTGGTACCTTAAGAGAGATATAAAAACATTCTTCTTATTCCTGTAAGATCTCATTTGAAGATATGCTCTGCCAGGAGCATAACCCAGAATCATCACTGTGGGGACTGAACAAAGCACAACACCTTATTGCATCTTGAGACATTTGTAGTGTTAGGGATGCACCGGAAGATGCTCCTAGGAGCAGCAAACCCATGTTCATGTTGTTATGGAGGCACCCACAGGACAGGTAAGAACTTTCTTTATGAGTTGTGGGCTCTCAGCAAGGAAGCCACAGGCAAAAAATATAAGAGACAAGATGTGAAACACTGGAGACACTCAGAAATAACCAGGGAGACATAGGAAAGATGATCTAGAAGAGTGAAGGTGCTGCAGCTGTGCAGATGAAGCAATTAGGAAATGCAGCTATTTTTTAGGTGACCTTATTTTTACCTCAGGTAGTAAGGTCTGAGGACATTCAGTTTACACTAATAACAAAGCACGTGTGTTTTATAATACAATTCTATGTTTGTTTTTTTCTTATTAACTGTACTAGGCTATTTACACAGTGGAATTGTAGTTAAAGTTATTTAGTAAAGACGTGACATGAATAGACAGTTTCACTGACGCTAATCACGCAAGTGCAGTGAAGCAAATTTATGTTCCAGTAAGTAACATGGGTGAGAACTTCCCATTCTTGTGACATTTTCCAGGCCAGTAGCCTTGAAATTATGCAATTCCAAAATAATTTTGGGGTGGGAAGCTTCCTGGTATCATACGGTCACATTTAAGTGAGAGTTACGAAGAAAAGCTGATGTGAGAAAGCTGTAATATTGCTGGCATAAAAATAGGTGCTGCCAGAAAGTGAGGCAACTGACAAACGGGTTTGCCAAGGGAGGGCTAAGGGACATCCCTGGTAACCATGAGGAGGCTGGCTTGAAACAGCAGGTGCTCAGCTGTAATGAGAACCCAAGACCTCAAGAGCAGACAGGAGAGAAGGCTATGAGAGCCTGCCTTAAGGAGGAGGGAGGCAGCATAGCTGGGAGTGAGTGTGACTCCAGAAATAGACTGTAATACTAGGTATGCATTTATCAAAACATCAGAGTGTACACCTTAACCATATACCATAATAATAAATAAAAAGACAGAGACAAAGGGGTCCCATGCAAGGTCACCAGGCTTAGTTGGGTATTCCCAATCAGCAAAATGCCATGATTCTAATTGCCTAATTCTAAAAACTGAATTGTATTGGTGCTGAAAATTAGTAAGGCTCTTAAGTAACATAAAAGAAAACTCAGTGGCAACTGGATCGGACAGCTCAAATTGGGAAGCTTTAAACTAGATGTTTATTTAGGGCATGGCATGCACCACCGACGTCACTAGGTTCTGTGGTTACTCTAAACGTAACTACACCAGGTGTACAAGCCTGCACATTTGATCTCTGCTGTCTCTTCCCTAATTTCTCTTGTCTTCTCCAGCTTGAAAAAATATATATACTTCTGGAATTATTCAGTAGGCATAACACCAAAATAAGTTTATTTATGAAAGATTTTACCAATAAACATACAAGTAAATTTTTTTAAGTAACATGGGTAGCAAATTGCATTCCTTCAGATAAACACTGGGAACATATAAGACAAAGAGAAAACAGCTTTCATAATATTTTTGGGAAAAGAATTTAAATGTACTGAAAATGAAGGATAAAAGTAAAACAAGGAGAAAGAATACCATATACTTCACCCACATATGTAATATTCATTCAACAAGCAGTGCTTGAGGCCTAGTATGTGCCATGCACTTCTGTGTTGTTGAGAAACCAAAAATGAAAATGGTATGCTCCCTGTCTTTCTAAGAGCAAATGTTATACAAATAAAGTACAATGTAAAATGCACTGTCTTAAGGTACCTTAAGAAAAACATAAGTAAAATCATACTTCTTCGATAAGGTCTCATTTGAGTGTATGTTAACTATAAATTGCTAACAAGTCATTTTAAAAGAAATGCTGTATTTTTCTTTTAACAGAAATGTATCAACATGTTAAACTACAGGTCTGAATCCTACTTTCCGAATAACAAGATCCTGAAATGGTGACCATGTAGCTGAGGGTTAACCCCTTGCAGTGAACAAATAATGACTGACAAACCAAGACAGGCTACTTAACAGGGTAAGCTCCCTGCGGCTGAATGAAAGATCTGACTTCCAAGGAGTTATTTAAACCCAGACCCAGTGAGGCAGTCCTGCCAAAGATAGATACCAACCTGACTTTTCATATTCAAGCTTTCCAGGCCAGGACTCCAAGCTAGGCTGCAGCAAGTTCTCAGAAAGAAATTGCCTTCCAAGTATTACCCCGTTATAGCTGGTGCCCCCACAACCTGGCTTTCTCCCATCACCATGGTGATTTGCTGAGTCATATCCTCAGCAGGTCTCAGAAGGTATACTGTAAAGATACATGGAGAGGCCATGATGGTACTGAGAGACACAAAGCTAAAGGAAGAGTTAAATTTTCAACCACTATGTAAACTGAAGAAACAAAGTCCAAAGTCTAGACATCTGGTATAAGCTATTTGTAAGACAATGTGTAGTATTTCAGGAAAAGTTACTACTTCCTGACTGTCAATATTAGTCTTGATATTAAAAAATCTAAAATAAAAGTAGAGGAAATTTGTTTTTGTGTGTTATAATCTATGAAGAAGGTGGGTACTGAAGTCGATCCAACAAGTATATTGTACAGCTTGTGGTAAACTCAATGCACTTTGCATATTTCATAAGAGATTTGAGACCAACCAAGTTAATTTTGATTTTCAGTCATAAATTAGGCTTAATTTTCCTAAATTTTAATATTTACTTAATTTAAAAAAGTAAAATGGCACTCCATGTGAAAAAAAATTATATAAAAATTACTTTTCTAGCATATAGCAAATGTTGAAAACTTATGTTAAATCCTACTTCTTCAAAATACTATGTGTAATTTACTTCTAAATAACCCCTGGATCAAAGAGGAAGTGTCAAAATTTTTAAATATTCTGAAATAAAATACTTTTAATTTAAGTTAATGTAGCTTTTTATAAGCTAACTAAATGAAAGTGAAAATACAACATCAAAATTCAGAGATTACCCGTGTTATAGCACTACTTTGAAGGAAATTAACAGCATTAAATTTTATATTAGTAAAGAATAAAGATGTAAAATCTGTAATCTAAGCTTCTGCCTTAAGAAACTAGAGAAAGAGAAGCAAATTAAGCATCAAGCAAGCAAAAAGAAAGAAATAATAAAGGTTAGAGCATAGGTCAATGAAATTGAAAACCAATGAACAACAGAGAAAATCAATGAATGAAAAAACTATTTCTAAAATTGATAAACCTCTAGCTAGACTGACACAGAGGAAAACAAGAGAACAATAACTGATATCAGAAATGAAAAACAAGACATCACTAGATAAATCCCATACACAGTGAAAGTATAATAAGTGAATACTACCAACAACTCTATGCCTATATATATGACAAATTAAAATATAACAACTACTTGAAAGACAAGAACTACAAATCTCTTTCCAAGAAGAAATATGTAGTTTTAATAGGTGTATTCAAGACGTTACATTTGTAGTCAAAATTTTTCCAGAACAGAAAAGTACAGGCTCAAAGAACTGTATTGTCAAGTTCTACCAAACAGTTAATGAAGAATAATACCAATGCTATACAGTTTATACCAGAACATAGAAGAGGAGAGAAAACTTCCCAACTAATTTTATGAGCCAGCATTATCCCAATATTAAACCCAGCTAAAGCTCTATCAAGAATAGAAAACTACAGATCAATATTCCTCATGGACATAGACGCAAAAAGCTTCAGCAAAATATTACCAAATTAGATCCAGCAATATAAAAAAGGAATGAAACATCATACGACCAAGTGAGATTCATTATAACAATGCAAGATTTTTCAATATTTGAAAATCAATTAATGTAACATACCATACTTACCATAGACTAAATAGGAAAATCATGTAATGATCTCAATAGATGCAGAAAAATTATCCAACAAAATTCTAAATGCATTCATAATAAAAATTTACAGCAAACCAGGAATAGAATGAAACTTTTTTACCCATTTTTTTCTTTCTGGAGACTCACTCAGTCACCCAGTGCAGTGGCACAATCTCCACTCACTGTAACCTCTGCCTCCCAGGTTCAAGTATTTCTCATGCCTCAGCCTCCCAAGTAGTTGAAATACAGGCGCCCATGACCATGCCAGGCTAACTTTTGTATTTTTAGCAGAGATGGAGTTTCACCATGTTGCCCAGGCTGGTCTTGATCTCCTGACCTCAAGTTTTATATATATATATATAACCTTTGTAAGGGTAAAAAAGTCTAGGTGGGGTGGCTCACACCTGTAATTTATCTATATATATAAATTATTTATATATTTATTATAATATATAACATATTATTATATAATATATAGCATATTGTTATAATATATAACATATAGTATATGTTATAATATATTATATATTTGTTTAATAAATATATAAATATATAATATATATTTTATTATAATATTTATTATATATAATATTTATTATAATAAATATAAATGTATACCCTACAGCTGATATCATACTCAATGGTGAGAGACTGAATGTTTCCCCCTGAAATCAAGAGTAAGACAAAGATTTCATTTCTTACTACTGCTATTAATCATGATCCCAGAAATCCTTGGCAATACACTAAGGGGAAGAATAAAAAGAAGAAATGAAAGGCATACAGGCTGCGAATAAAGAAATATAAGAGTCCTGATTCACAGACAATATGATTATCTTTTTAAAAAAGTGCAATAAAAATCCTAGAGTTAGTAAGAAGGTTTAACAAGGTTGTGAGCTACAAGATCAATGTATTTCTATATACCCGCAATGAAAGAAATAAAATTTGAAACTAAATCTCAAAACATCACATTTACAGTTACACAAAATATTAAGATAAAGCACTTAGGTATAAGTCTTTTTAAAATGTGTGCAGTATCTACATGGTAAAAACTACAAACACTGATTTAAAAATCAAAGATCTAAATAAATAAATACACCATATTCATGAACTGGAAAACTTAATATCATTAAGATATTAATGACAATTATTTCCAATTTGATCTATAGATTCAATGTAATTCCAATAAAAATCCCAGCAAACTCTTTTGTAGATTTCGACAAGCTGGTTCTAAAAGTTATATGGAGGGTCAAAAGCAATTAGAATTGCCAACTAATTCTGAAAAAGAACAATGGTAGAAGACTCACACTACCCAATTCCAGGTCTTGCTATGGAGTTACATGATCAACGTAGTGTGGTATTAGTGCAAGGATAGAAATAAAAATCAATGGAGCAAAAGAGAGAGCCCAGAAATAGACCCACAAAAACATAGTCAACTGAATTTTGACATAGGTAGAAAAGTAACTAATTGAGAAAGAATTGTCTTTCGGCAAATAGTGCTGAACCAAGTGGATGTCTCTATGAAGCAAAACAAAAAATAAGACGAAAACCAAAAAGAACCTTGATAAATACCTCACACCTTATACAAAAAAAGTAAACCAAAATGGATCACAGACTTAATGGCAAAATGTAAAACTCTTAAAACATCTAGAAAATAATAGTTTGGCCATGAGATTTTAGATACATCCCCAAAGGCACAATCAGCACGATCATCCATAAAGAAACAAAATTTAAATTAGGCGTTATCAAAATTAAAAACGTTTGCGCTGTGTAAGCACTTAAGAAAATGAAAGAGAAGACACAGTCTGGGAAAAAATATTTGTAAATCATGTATCTGATAAATGACTTGTCTCCACTATGTATAATGAACTCTAAAATTCAGCAATAAGAAACAACCCAATTTTAAAGAGGGCAAATGATCTGAACAGACCCATCACCGAAAGAAGAGATAGACAGATGGCACAAAGCACAGGAAAAGAGGTATAACATCATTAGTCATTAGTAAATTGAAAATTAAAACCATAATGAACGATCACTACACATCTATTAGAATGGCAAAGAGAAAGCAAAATGAAACAAAAACAAACCCCAAACCCTGCCGATACCAAGGGCTATAGAGGATGCAGAGCAACAGGAGCTTTCATTCATTTTTGATGAGAATATAAAATGGTACAGCCACATCAGAAACAGCTTGGCACATATTTATAAAGTCAAACACACACAATATGCTATGGTTTGGATGTTTTTGGCCCTTCAAAAATCATGTTGAGACTTAATCCCCAGTGCAAGAGTATTGGGAAGTGTGACCTTTGGTAGGTGATGCAGTTATGAATGCTCTGCACTCATGAATGGAATTAGATGCTCTTATAAAAGGGCGTGACAAAGGGAGTTCATCCCTTTTGCCCTTTCTGTATTCTGCCTTGCGGGGACACAACATTCCTTCCCTTTGTGGGATGCAGCACCAAGGCACAGTCTTGGAAGAAAAGAGCAGCCTTCACTTGACAACCAAACATGCTGGTGCCTTGATCTTGGACTTCCCTGCCTCTGAAGCTGTGAGAAAATAAATTTCTGTTCTTTAAGAATTACTCAGTCTCAGGTATTTTGTTAGAGCTTCACAAAATGAACTAAGACACATATGGTCCAGCAATCACACTGCTAGGTGTTTTCTCACATGAACAGAAAATTTTGTTCACATAAAAACGTACACGAACATGTATAGCAGCATTCATCATCACCAAATATTGAAAACAACTAAGATGCCTTTCAACAGTTGAACACATAAATTTTGATATATCCATATAGTGGAATGCTATTTAACAATATAAAGGAATGGGCTGTTGCACACAGCAATATACATGAATCTTAAATGCATTAGCTATTTGAGAAAAAAAGCCAGGCCTAAAAGGCTATGTATTTTATGATTCCATTTTGAATGACATTATGTAAAAGGCAAAGCTGTAGGGACAGAAAGTGATAAGTAGTTGCCAGAGACAGGGGTAGAGGATAGAGATTGATTACAAAGGCAACATGCAAGGAAATATTTCAGGGTAATCAAACTGTTCTTTATGATACTGGAGTGGTAAATACATGACTATGCATTTGTCAAAACTCATAGAACTGTATGCTGAAGAGTGGCTTTTACTGTCTGCAAAGTAAAACAAAACAAAACAAAATCAGGATTTGGGGGAATCAAAATGAAATACAGCTTTTGACAAATCAATCTAAGTGTACAATAAATATACAACATAACCTCACTGAAGGGGTAAGGAAGAAAAGCGCTAATCTAGTAACTGGAAAACAAGTATTGTGTCTAGATATTGAAAGGCCATACCTAGATAAAAAGACAAAGACAAAAAGAATTGTATATAAGTATTGTATGCCAGCTGTTAAATTTGTTTCTCCTAGTAGTACAGTTTGGTTATTCTGACACTCTTTTTTATATTTATACTAAAATTGAACACAAAAGGGATACAGATGATAGGAGCCTGGCTTCTCGCTATCAAAGAAAAAAGTTACAAATGACCTTACCAATAATCAAGACAGGAATGTTAGAATGAACCCATGGTGCTGGATTACAATCAAACATATCAGAATAAACTCATGTTTATTTTACCATACCATAGTGTGTATGTGTGTGTGTGTGTGTGTGTACACACACTAGCATCCAGACCTTGGTTTCTAAATAGCCTTCTTCCCATCTCCAATAAGGAGATTAAGACTTCTGAACAAAATAGCTGATTCTATATTGCAGCAAGGAACCACAAGATGAACTTTGATTGTGTTGTAGTGTCACAAAGTAAGAAAGAGTTTAAAAAGAAAGGGGGTGGGGGCAGGCACAGTGGCTCATGTCTGTAATCTCAGCACTTTGGAAGGTCGAGGCAGGAGGATTGCTTGACCCCAGGAGTTCGAGACCAGTCTGGGCAACATAGTGAGACCCCCATCTCTACAAAAAATAAAAAATTAGTCCTGTGTTGCATGCAACTGTAGTCCTAGCTACTCAGGGGGCTGAGATGGGAGAATCACTTGAGCCCAGGAATTCAAAGCTGCAGTGAGCCATGATTGTGCCACTGCACTCCAGCTTGGGCAATAGAACGAAACCTGGACTCAAAATAAAATAAAAATTAAAAAGTGGGGAGGGGGGAGGAAGTATGGTGCCTGTTGAAAAGACACAGCAGGAACCAACATGAAGAAGTTTCCAATGGCTAATGCTGAAACAATCTGAGCAAAAATAAATAATGATAGTATTAAATTATCACCCAAAGAATAAAGTAAATATCCATGAGTCCATATAAACAATAAGTTTAATAAATAAGTAAATGAGGAAGAATGAATGGATATATTTTCCTTGCAAAAGAATTCCAATTAGTAAATGTTTTAAAAATGACAGAAATAACAAATCACCATTAGAACATCATAGCTATAAATGCTACAGACAAAACGCATTAATGAATGCTAAATTAGTGGGCAGAACTTTTGGGAGAAATTGGATATTTGCTCAAACTTATGGTATCTCCCCTCAAATATTTATTAATTATTGTGATGTCCAAACTATGTCCACAAATTTTTTAATGGTCCTCCCTCTAGGAGGTAAGAGCTTAATTCCTCCCTCCCTGAGTGTGGGCTGAACTATTTGCTTCTAGCAAATAGAGTACAGAAGGAAAAAACAGTTACTTGACAGTGGAGAAATCTGGCAGACACCATCTTAACCAAGTGATCAAGGTTAACATCACCAGGAATATGTAATATTGATATCATGCACCCCCTGATATAATGCAATAAAAAGAGAATATTACTTCTGTGGTATTTTCCTCCAAAATCAATAATTTCAGTCTAATTTTATAAATTCTTTCCAAATCCCAATTCAGGAACATTCTAAAAAATATCTGGCCACTATTCAGAAGGGTCAAGGCTATGAAAAATGAGGACATTTTGGGAAACTGTCATAGATTAGAGGAGACTAACGAGACACAACTACTGAAGGCAGTGTGGTATCCTGGATTAAACCTGGGAAAAGAAAAGGTAACATCAGTGGAAAAACTGATGAAACCTTATAAGTCTTTAGTTTAGTTAATACTATTGTACCAACTCTGATTTATTAGTTCTGATAAATGTATCATGGTTATGTAAGATGTTGGTTATGTAAGATGCTAGCTTTAGAGGAAATTGAGTGAAAGAGCTGTAGGAACTCTGTATACTACCTTTACAATTCTTCTGTAAATCAAAAAATATTTCAAAATGAAAAAATAGTAAAAGCCTTATATCGAATCTAATTTCCTTATGTATTCTACTTAAAAATTATTATGCTTTTGTTTTCCAAGAATTTTCAATAAATTTAAGATCCTTGACTATTATAAGAGTGGCAACATGTGAACGTAACGCCAGCCTGGAAATCTGAAACCTTTGGCCCAAATTCCAGCTTCACCAAAAAGCATGATCCCCAGGAACTTAGGGATTCTTTGGATTCAGTTTTCTAATCATCAAAATAAGGAGTCTGGACAATGCGACTCTTATACACATCACTTCCATCTTAAAAAGGGTGGGGGGAGTGAGAAAGGGGAGAGCTTATATTTTTAAGAAAATATAAACCTCAAAATATTTTTAATGTAAAATATATACCAAAAATACAAACGTCAAATAAAATAAAATATTTGTTGGCAATCTTAGGAGCACACTGGAGACCATCTCACAGCATTGGTAAGGGAGATCAAATTGCAAAGAGGACTGAGACTTGTGACTTGACTCGTTCTCCCCTTTAAGAATGAAGTCAACTATCTCCTTTAGTCACCAACCAGAAAGAAAAGATCGGTCAAAGCCAGTGGCTTCAGGTAAGAGGAACCATCTGTGCTGGCTGTGGAGGAGCAGTCGGGTCCATTGTCAGTTGCAAGGGAAACACCAAGGGATTACTGCAGGAAGAAGCATATTAGGGCATCTAAAAAAATCATCTGATTAAGAGTAATGAATCTTCCTTCAGACAAACATTGAATTGCTTAAGTCTAACTTTTAGGTTAAATTATAAATCCATTCATTCAAGCATCACAATGCCCTATATCAAATGAATACCAAAAATATCCGAGAAACAATTCAGTATAATTGTCTTCAATACTGTTTGCAATCTTTATTACAATATTTAGTCTCCTCTTCTCATTTAAGCAATTATCAGGGCTGCTATGACTCCACAATACGGTCTTAGAGGAGGAGGATTCTTTGCCTTCTACTTCTTGAAAGCAAGCTTATTAAGAATGACATAGAAAGAATTGCAAGCCTTCATTTTCTAAATTTCAGGGCCCTTTTCTGTAAAGTCAAAGGGTACTATAAAATGTGTCAGGGAGCTACACATGCAGATACTCACATTCCACTTAGAAATCCTTATGGATTGCAAGTCTCTAAGTGAGTCTCTGTGAAAGGCAAATATTCAGGATGTCACTCTTCCCAAGAGAGAGGGTTTTGATTGCAGAACATGCTACATTAATGAAGCTTTGTTGGCAGCTGGTGAGTCAAGCTTCTGGGTAGCATAATGCATTGTTTTTTTTCTAATACTATGTTAAAAAAAAAAAGCATGTCCAGGACTGAGCCATGTTCCAATTACTTAGGAAGAAAACCAAGAGTATGTAAATTTTACTTTTTTGCTACTTATTTTTGATATAATTTCAAACTTTCAGAAAAGTTAGAAAAAGAAAAAAAAAGTCCCATATACCCTTCACCCAGATTCAATCACATATAATTATATATACATGTATATACAAATTTGTAAAGAGATAACTTGAGACTCTATACATGCTGATCCTTAGCAAATTTTCATCAGTTAGTATTAACATCCATTGATGGTTCTTGCTTGAGTCAATTATTACCATAACAGCTGTGAAATTATGATTTTTCTAACTAATTCATTCAACATCTATTAGTTGGCATTAGTTGGAATTCCACCATAAGAAAGAGCTCCTCTTGTTCATCTTTTATTTATTCAGTCATTTATTTGTGTCAGTATTGACTCATGGATTCTTATTTTGTTCAATGAACTATAATTCATTATTATCATTATTTTTTCAATGCTAAAATTGTCAAGTAAAGGCATTTTGAAAGGCTTATAAGCCATATTAAGTGGATTTTCCAAAGTTATTTTGCCATGAAAGCAAATGGTCACTTTACCTTCAAAACATTTTGAGACAAAAAAAAATAATATGTCCTTCCATTTGAACAGAAACACTAAGAAATCTTTTGCCTGCTTAGAAACTCCTGTCTAGACACATTACTCTTTCACAGGACAAAAATCTCTGTTTTGCTCCCTATCCAGGGCTGCAGTTAATTACATGAAGAGACAGATGCTGAGCAGCCTTAAGGCTTTCTCTGCCACCGCAGCGAGGCTGAGCTCCACTCAACAAGCAGGTAGTGAGTGAAGACAAATGCTGTTTGACAAGGCAGCATATCCTACACACTGGCTTAGAAAACAGACAAACCACTCTGTGTTCCCAAGCAAAGACAGAGGAATATCAAGCAGATCTTTTCTGACAGAAATCATATCACAGCCGCACTTCCAGACAAAGTCCGTGTGAATGAAATGATACACTTTCTGTTTCCTATCTTCCCCTTTAAAAGAAAGTGAGTATATCAAAGGTACATTGAAGGTGACAGCTCAATGTAAGGTGGTTAGCAAGATTTATAAGCTTGGTTTCCCTTTGGAGATATTAAAGAATCAGCAACAGTTCATCGATTTGGATGCTGCAACTACTCCTCTTGATTCTAATGAATTTCCAGTGTCCTAAATATTGCAATGTAAATATGCTATGTTCAGTGAACGTGTCAAAATAGAAAATTAAAGTCATGACTAATCTTTATTTCACAGGGGAAAACAGAAAATACTTTCCCAAAATTTACTAAGCAACAATTAGCTGGAAAATTAGTTTCCCAAATGTAAACTCATGCTAGAATGTTACTTTTAGAAGCCACCTATGACTTACACATTAATAGGCACAGAATGGACATAAAAGTAAAAAATTTATCTTCAGGTAGTATAATTTGGGAGGGAAATAATGTTTTCATTCAATGCAGAAGTAATTGTGCCAATGCTTTTCTCATTAGATGTCAATGTGAATTTGAATGATTCCTATCAAAGCATAACCAAAGTATTTTAATATATTCTTTTTTAACATTTCTGTATTCCACTGAGTTTGTAGAGGATACTTAAATGTTATATCACAGGGACAATAAATAAAAAATTAAACTAATATGTAAGTTCTAACATAACTGCTGTTTTTAGAAGTCAAGAAAGAGCCCTCCAATACACCCGCCTGCTGTGAGTCCAACTGTTGGATGGAAGACTAACAATGATGATTCTCGAAGGGGCAGAGCTCAGGATAAGCTTTATGTAGAGAAAATCAACAGTTTAGGGAAAGCAGTTAGCAAGAAACAGACTCTCAAATTATGCTATAATTTCTATTGCTGTAAGTAATCCTTCAGTTATTCCTCTAATTTTCTTACACACTATCTTCATTTTTACCCATACTGCTAAAGACCTGTGAATCAAAAGTCACACTGTAGATTTTTGAAAGAGAGATTCTGTTTTCTTACAGAAATTAGATTATAGTTGGGGAGCATATTTGTGACCAAACACTCTCATCAAATGAACCACATGTCACCAAAATTATATCCTAAAAATTATAAGTGCTATAAATTTCTGTAACAATGTAGAATAGTAAAATAATCTCCCAGTTTTACACAATTATTAACATGCTACATACAAGAATCCCATTCAAAGGGCCATTAAGCCGTAAACTTTATGAAGTAAACTTGACCTAAAACTAATACACTGTTATAGAAATAAACCACCAATTTTATTCATCAGTAACATCATTTTTGAGTTTAGTCCTTTTTTCACATAATTTGGATGGCCACACATATCTTTAAATATATATATATATATATATATAAAAAATATAGATTTCCATATATAGATTTCCATATATTCCATAGATTTTCATATATTCCCTCTGTTTTCCCCATAACACTTTGTAAAGTTAATTGAATAATAAAAATCATTCCAGAGTTCATAAATTCACAAGCTGCCACAAAGCACTTTAGTAGATGCTTAATACGATTGTTGTTGCAGACAGTGATGGAGCTATTTCCACCGAGGGAGTGGGGGAAGCATTTTAATAAATAAGAGCAGATGCAATACTTCTCCTGTTCACATTTCCTACCTCTATAATTTACTGCTGTGGTTCTCAACCTGAGTACCACAAAGATAGTCATGGGAAGTACAAACAAACACAGTGTGATGAGTGCTGAGATAGAAGCATGGGGAATGTGAAGCGCATCATAGAAGAGATACCTAATATAAACTTGGGGAGTCAGGGAAACATTCCAGGAGGAGAAGATACCATGACTGACATCTAAGTAAGATCTTAAGGATAAGTAGGATTTAATGAAAATAAGGAAAGATTTCTAGTCTAAGGCATTTTATGGGCAAGGCCTGGATGAATACATATAATATATCAGAGGAAATGAGAGAGGTGTAGTGTAGAGTGAAAACAAGAACATCTGGAAAGACAAATAGGATGGATCATAGGACCATTATAGCCCAGGTTAAGCAGTGTGATACCACTGAAGAACATTAAACAGGGAGGGACAGGATGGATTTTAGAAAGAGCACAATGTAGGAAATGTGTTAAGACTGAAGGAAGTGTAATCAATTAGAAGGCAAGAGGAATTTTCAAGAATTGGGTGAATCCAACAGTGTCCTACAAATTAGGTATGTTGACATGAGGAGATGGTACGAATGATGATGGCTAGGTTTCTGCTTGGGCAAGTGGTGGCTGGTGATGCTGTTCACTGAGAGAAGTAACTTTTGGAGGAATGACAATAAGGTCAGTTTTTGAAATGCTGAGATGGGGTTTCTGGGAAGATCCAAAAGGAGATATTCAATTACCTATTGAATAAAAATGTTTTTTCCCAAATTATTTCTGAGGAGGATATATAAGAACTACTCTTTAAATATTGAGGAAAACAACACATTTAGTTTTATGCACAAATGGAACCAAAATTTGCCAAAAGTATTTTATTGTCAAATAGTGTACAAACACTTTTCAATTATTGGACAATTTATGTTCAATGTATAGGACAGTAAATTTATCTCCATTATAAGAAACTAATCCAGAATGTCCGAATCAAAAGCTGGCTTGCTGTCCCTCACAATTCACTGGAATGTAGCATTTAATGGCTGGCCAGGAGATGCACGTCTATAATCCCAGCACTTTGGGAGGCTGAGGTGGGAGGATCATGAGGTCAGGAGATCGAGACCATCCTGGCTAACATGGTGAAACCCTGTCTCTACTAAACATACCAAAAAAAAAAAAAAAATTAGCTGGGCGTGGAGGCAGGCTCCTGTAGTCCCAGCTACTCAGGAGGCTGAGGCAGGAGAATGGCGTATCCCGGGAGGCGGAGCTTGCAGTGAGCCAAGATCGCGCCACTGCACTCCAGCCTGGGTGACAGAGTGACACTCTGTCTCAAAAAAAAAAAAAAAAAAATACAGTTAAGGTCAGACTGACTGGGTTCAAATTCCTGTGTTACCTCCCAACCGCAGTGTAACCATGGACAAGTTTCTTAATTTCCCTGTGCCTCGGTTCAGTTTCCCTATCTATAAAATCAGATAAAAATAATATCTACCTCATTGTGTTGCTCTGTGATTTAAAATAGATAAAATGTCTAAGTGTTAGAAGAACATTTAGTAAGAATTGAATGTATGATTGCTACTTTTCTAGAAACTATTAACATACGTAATTGGATGAATGTTCAGTTCTTCCTGAACCCACCACGCAGAAATTAAGAGTATTATAACATATATTGTATTAGTGAACTGATATGATATTTTATATCTCTCTAACATAATTAAAAATTCAAAAGGTTGACTTGCTATTTCTGTTATTTATGTATGTTACCTCTATTTTGGTCAATTTAACAACAAACTGAAACACAATGTTGTCCTCTACAATGAAAACTTCTCTGTTGCACATGTTCTCCTTTCTCATCACCAGTAAGTGCTCCACAAACCTGCACCAGTAACTGTATCGCATTGTTAGTCCACCAACAACAATGGCTGGTTTCCTCACACCTTTTGGACAACATGGTTAGCCCCAACACAATCCCATTGCAGCCCAGATCTTCTATGTTGCTTGCTAGATCACTTTCTGCTTTCTCTGTTCCTTTGTTGGGGCCCAGGGCACAGCTGCAGTGAACCACAGAGCTCTACCCACCTGTCACACCACATATTCATAGGATCCAACTTTAGTGCAACTCATGCTGCTCTAAGCAATCCTTTCAGCCATTTCCATTCATTTCAATTCAACCTACTTCAACAAAACTACACTACTATATATGCAGAATGCTTTGCTATGCATTAAAGTATAAAATAACAAGACCAACCCCACTCTCAAAGAACCTATAGTATATCAAGGGGGTAAAATGCATGTTGCGAACCTGGGATGAGAGAACTGGTATGGGATTCCATACCACTTTCTTCTCTCCTACAGATAGTCTCTTCAGCCTTCACCATCGGCCAATGACAGTTTATAGCTCACTGAAATCATGGCTCCTTGATATAAATACCTACAAAAACATTTTCTTCACCTCCATATATTTCTAGCTTCTCATAGTCTTTAACTTTTCCCTCCATTCTTTTTAAATTTTTGACTTTGACCCATGGAAGCTTCCTCCTTGACCAATATCTCCGACCCTTTCCTCTTTGCCTTCCAACAGGCATATAGCTCTTATTCCCGAAAAAAAAAAAAAAAAACAACTTTTGGTCCTATTGACTACTCTTTATTTTCACATAACCCATTTTACTGCCAAATCTTTCAGTGTTTCCATTTCAACCCTACACCTACAATCACTTTTCCACCCATACTCTCAGGCATCACTAATACATCCATTATCAGTCTAGTCAATAGCTTTTGTCCTCTTCTTCTCCTTGATGTTTCTATAGTTATGAATACAGATTCTCATTCAATTCTTTTTGAAACTCTCTCTGTAATTAGCTTGATGACACCACACAATAGTTGGGTCCTTTTACAGTCCTGCAAAGGTTACTTCCTGGTTGGTTTGTTTGCTACTTCCCTTTCCTCCTAAATGTGGATTGCCTCCAAGGGTTAGTTGTAAGCCTTCAGTCTTCCCTTCCTATAGATTCCCATAGAGAACACATTCTTCTCCTGGCTTTCCTCTGGGTTGATGACTGGTGAGTCCTTATCCCCAGGACTGTTCTCTCACCAAGTATCAGCTCATGGTCTGCAACAATCTACTGAACAAACAAGAGGCTCTAGAAGCAGACTACCTTAATCCATCTTCCTGCTCTGCCACTTACTAGCAGTGTATAACTGGAAATGTTGCTTAACCTCTCCATTCCTCAGTTTCCTCATCTTTAAATTGAAGAGAATAATATCTATCTCATAAGATGGCAGTGAGAATGTAATCAGATAATCCATGTAATTGACAATACTTTGTCTGGAGCATAGTAAGCACCCAATAAATATTCGCTCTAACTAACAATAATGCAATTATACAACTCCAGTTTCAAAATTTTATAAGTCTAAATAAAAATCAACCACGTAAAATAACCATGATCCAATAAAGAGCTCTCTGAGATTATTGTCTTTTAAAATTATCTTATACCATTTGATTATGGTAAAAGAAAAAATATAAAATTCTCCCAGTCATTTAGGTTTAGAATCTTAGCTTTACCTTTGACCAATGCTATTCTCCAGTATTCACATCTAGAAACTAAGTCTGGCCATTTTATTGTTAAATATTTCTCCTCTCTGTTCATTATTCTTCATTCTCATGCCTGCCATGGTCAAATGTAGGCCTCAGATTCCTCATGGGTAACTCAGTAAGGCTGGAGTCCATAATATTTAAACAATTTCTAAAATTCAATAATTCCTTGAAAGGTTGTAGTTATCCTGTTTAAAAATACATGTACCGCTGTGCATAGGAAGAATAAAAAAGCCACATTATTAAGGAATTGAGATATGGGACAAGAAAAGGAGTTTCTAGGAAATTAGAGAAAACACAGTGTTTCACTCATTGAGACTGTGAGATGAAGCAGGACCTCAGATAGTGACATCTAGAACCCAACAACAAGGAACTTCATTCTAAGGTAAAGCACACTTGGAAGTAAGATTGCCTTGAAATGAGACCATTGAAGCATGATGAGTGAGGATTCCTAACATTTCCCTGTGTAGTAACTGGTCCGTCAGTCCTAACAGGATGAAGGGTGGTGAAACACTCCAACGCCGGTATATTTGAGTCTACAATTTCAGAGGCAGAACAGTATGGTTGTAGGAGTGTCTGGCAGATAAGAGGTTAGGATGTCACTAAAGAGGAGAAAATGTCACTGAGAGGCTTGGGGCTGAATGGGGCATTTGTGTGCTCCTTCAAGTCACTTGGGATCATGGAAGAACTTCTGTTTAGGAGAAAATAGGCTTTTTTTTTTCTTTTTTTTTTTTGAGACGGAGTCTCACTGTGTCTCCCAGGCTGGAGTGTAGTGGTGTGATCTCGGCTCACTGCGACCTCCACCTCCTGGGTTCAAGTGATTCTCGTGCCTCACCCTCTGAATAGCTGGGATTACAGGCGTCTGCCACCCCACCCAGCTAATTTTTGTATTTTTAGTAGAGACAGGGTTTCAACATGTTGCCCAGGCTGGTCTTGAACCCCTGACCTCAAGTGATCCGCCTGCCTCAGCCTCTCAAAATGTTGGGATTACAGGTGTGAGCCACCGTGCCCAGCTACCTCTAGTAGGCTTTTAATATGACAGTGGAGGAGTCATGATCTGGAAGTAGCAGAGAAAACAGGAAGTGCAGAGGGCAGTAACTTCATCTCCTCTCCTAAGAGGGATGAACGCATCTCCTTTGCAATGGTTAAAAGCAAAGCAACATCTTCAGGTCATGAAAGAATTCACTAGAGAGAAAGAAGTACAAAGAAACTTTCAGAGGATAGGGAGGGGGGATTATGTGGATTAGGAAGTGGCAGTTGCAGAAGGCAAAACATAAAACCTTAGGAAGGAATAATAGAAGGAGAGTTTGGGTCAAGGAGGAAGTGCAGATAATTAAAGGGATGAGAAGTCTGAAAGAGATGTTCTTAGCAGCTTACAGTTTAGGGGCTGACACAAAGAAACAGAGTAAGAGGTAGGGTGGATCTAGTCCTAAAATATGGAGGGTAGTGAGAGTCTCTTAAAATTCACCAAGAGATGGAAAAGAGGGATGGAGCAAGTGGGTATGAGTGAGTCAGGAGCTCATCTGAAGCACCTGTCGCAATGCTGAGCCCAGGTTTCAGAGCTGCTACAGGTGTTTCAAATGTTTCTTTTTATTCGTTGTTATATCTCTCATGTGTAACAGTTTCTTGGGACCAGACATTCCGCCTCAGTTTCTTTTGTAAAACACATAGCACTTATCTCTACATGCACACACAAGAAAACATTAAAACAAACTACCTATTTTACAAAGACAACAGTTTTAGATTCAAGAAAACTGGGATGCTTGCAAACGGAAAGCAATGAGTTGCACTGCAGCCATCATGAACTGTATTGCCTGTCTTTATATGCAAGACTGATTCTACATGTTTTAAACTGGCAAGAGCAAAGGCATATTTTTCATTTATTGTAGAAAATAAAATAAATGAAAATAAAAATTTCATACCTAGTTGAAATGTTTTAAATGGCAAATTTTCAGTGACACAGGAAAAATAATCACAATGAAGGGGGACAATTAACACATGAGCACTCAAAGCACAGGCAATGAAAAAGCAAAGGTGGAAACGTCAAAAGTAATTACTCCCCTATTCAGGGTATATAGACATAAAAAGACCACTACTGCAATAGTAGATTTCAGAAGTTAATATAGAATTCATGCCCAACAATGAGAATATATAACAAGACTTTAGTTTGTTTCAGGTGACATTATTTTCTTCAAAGAAAAAGGCTTTCTGGAAACAAATTACAAATCCAAATAAATCAGAAATCAACCTTTATCCTGCCAAAAAGACTTATTTTATTTTTAAAATAAATAAGAACAACTGAAGGTATAATAGTTCATATCCAAGGTCATTCATTCTTCCTGCATATTTATAAATTTATTGATAAGCTTAGAAGTCTGTTTCAAGTATCAATGGCCTCAAAGATATAGTAGTTTTCTATTGCTACATAACAAATTATCACAAATTGAGTAGCTTGAAGCAACACACACAATTATTCTCTCACAGTTTCTTTGTGTGTGTGTGTGTGTGTGTGTGTGTAAAATAAGGTATTGGCTCATATGTCTATGGAGGCTGAGAAGTCCCATGATCTTCATGGGAAGGCTGGTGGTGTAGTTACAGACCAAATCTGAGACCCTGAGAATCAGGAGTGCTGATGGTGTAAGTCCTAGTGTGATGGCAGGAAAAGATTGCTGTTCCCACTCAACCAGTCAGGCAGGGTGCAAATTCCCCTCTCCTCTGCTTTTTGTTCTACTCAGGCCCTCAACCAATTGAATGACACCCATCCACATTGGGGAGGTACATTAGCCCGTTTTCACACTGATATAAAGAATTGCCTGAGACGGTAATTTATAAAGGGAAGAGGTTTAATTGACTCACAGTTCCACATTGCTGGGGAGGCCTCAGGAAACTTACAGTCATGGCAGAAGGCAAAAGAGAAGCAGGCACCTTCTTCACAAGGCGGCAGGACTGAGTGACTGACAAGCAAAGGGGGGAAAGCCCCTTATAAAACCATCAGATCCTGTGAGAACACATTCACTATCATGAGAACAGCATGATTCAATTACCTCCCACTGGGTCCCTTGCCCAACATGTGAGGATTATGGGAACTATAATTCAAGATGAGATTTGGGAGGGACACAGCCAACCCATATCAGGACGGCACTCTGCTTCACTCAGTCCACTGATGCAAATGCTAATCTCTTCTGGAAACACCCTGACAGATATCTTGTGACCCAGTCAAGGTGACATATACAATTAACCATCACAAGTGTGAAGTCCAGGCACAGCCTGGCTGTCTTCTTGCTGAGTGTTTCACAAGGCAGCAATCAAGACGTCAGCTGGGCTGCATTTTCATCTGGAGGTTCAACTGGGAAGAATTCACTTCCAAGCTCCCTCAGGTTGTTAGGAGAACTCACTTCCCTGCAGCTGCATGACTGAGGACTTTGATTTCAAGATGCCACCTGCAGTTGCCCGCTATATGACCTCTCTGCAGGCAGTTCACATTATAGCAGTTTGCCCCTTTAAGGCCAGTAGGAAAGTGTCCCACTCTAGTTTGCTAGCACAGAGCCTCAAATAACGTGATGTAATGATATGTAATGATGATATGCAACAGAATGACATCCCATCACCTTTGCCATTTTCTATTTGTTGGAAGCAAGTCACAGGATTTGTTCACACTGAAGGGAGGGCATTACACAGGGTACAAGAAGGTGACCTCATTAAAGGTCACTTTATGGTGTGTCTTTCACAAAAGATAAACTGACCTAACCAAATTTCTAGTGAAAAATGTTTTTAATGAGAAACACTGTAAATGTATTTCATTTTTAAGTTTTAAATAATTTTTATCTTGATAAATTCTCAAAAGCAATCTATAAACATTTAATAGTATAAAACTTAAAATACATGAGTATTAATTTGACCAGAATTTCTTGGAGTTATATTAAATTAGTTTTATTTTTTGCTTTCATCATGAATACCGTATAGATATTTAGAATATGTAAACTAATATTGAAATGTTTGTTTAATTTTTTAAAAAACCTACTAAACAAATAAGTAGATCAATGGAAAATAATGCACTCATGAATGTATGGAAATACGATATATGACAGAGGTGATGTTAGAAATTTAGTGAGGTAATAACGGACTCATCAATAAATAGTGCTGCAACAATTAATTCAACATGCAAAAAAACTCCTCTGTACTTTTCTCTATAGTTGAAATATTGAGCAATTTAAAAAAATCTCTATCCCGTTATCATAAACACACACACAAAAGTCTATTCCAGATTGATTAAAGACCTAAATGCATTAAGGCAAACTTCAAAATATTTAAAAGACATTTAGCACAGTCATGAAAGAAAATATTCATAAATCTTACTAAATTTTTAAAAACCTGTTTAACAAAAGATACAAAAACAAGTTTTGGAGAAAATATTTGCAAAACATTCTAGGTTATCTAAAACATATAAACACTTCTAGCCAATAAGAAAAAGACAAGCAATAGAAAATGGGTAAAAGATATATGGATATGCAATTCACCAAAAAGGAAGCCATCATGACCAGTAACTGTGAAAAGATGCTCTGCTTCACCAGTAGTCAGAGAAGGGCAAATGATAAATATTAATATTAACAATGAAGTACCATTTTACATCCATCAAATTAGCAAAAGCCAAGTCTGACAACACATCATCCCCTACGCTATAGTAGAACCACTTTAGAGAGCTATGTAACAATACAAATAAAGTTGAAAGTATGTGTGCACTTTATTCATAGTAATTCCACCTCCAGGCTAGAGAAACTCTTACACTCACACACCACAAGACATGTCAAGGAATATTCACTGAAGCACTATTTGTAAAATTATTCAGTAAGTAAAACTAGTAATAAACATATAGTAAAATATTATGTGGTAACTAAAAGATAGATTTATATTTGTTATCTGATACGGTTTGGATTTGTGTCCCCGCCCAAATCTTATGTCTAATTGTAATCCCCAGCGTTGGAGGAGGGGCCTGGTGGGAGGTGATTGGATTATGAGGATGGATTTCTCCCTTGCTGTTCTTGTGATACTGAGTGAGTTCTCACAAGATTTGGTTGTTTAAAAGTGTGTAGCACCTCCTCCTTCGCGCTCTCTTCCTCCTGCTCCAGCCGTGTAAGACATGCGTCTTCCTCTTCACCTTCTGCCATGATTATAAGTTTCCTGAGGTCTCCCCAACCATGCTTCCCATACAGCCTGCAGAACCGTAAGCGAATTAAACTTCTTTTCTTTATAAATTACTCAGTCTCAGGTATTTCTTTATAGCAGTGTAAGAACATTCTAATACATTATTATAGATAAATCTCAAAGCAAGTTGCCAGATGCAGTTGTGAAAAACTGAAAATAGGCTGGGTGCAGTGGCTTGCACCTGTAATTCCAGCACTTTGTAAAGCCAAGGTGAGAGAATCACTTGAGCCCAGGAGGAGTTAGAGACCAGCCTGGGTAACACAGTGAGACCTCATCTCTACAAAATATATATATTTTTAATTACCCAGGCATGGTGGTATGTGCCTGTAGTTCCAGCTACTCTGGAGGCTTAGGTGAGAGGATCACTGAGCCTGAGAGGTTGAGCCTGCAGTAAGCTGTGACTGTGCCATTGCATTCCGGCCTGGGCGATACAGCAAGACCCTGTCTCAACAAAAAAAAAAGAAAAGAAAAGAAAAGAAAGAAAATAGCAAATCTCCACTAACAGGAAAGTAGATTTTTTAAAATGTGCTATATTCATAAAATAAATGATATCCAGGAATTAAACTGAATTAGAGATCAATGTATAACCATAAGTAAATCTTAAAAACATGTCGACCAAGAAAAGCAAGAAACGAAATAGTATGTTAGCAGGAGATTATTTATATAAGGATTGAAAACATGCAAAACCATGCTATATCTTGTTGACAGAACAATAATAAAAATATTAGTGAATAATAAACACTAATTCAGAATATAGGTAAACTCTGAAGAACAACTAAGGGAAATGTGATCAGGAAATGGTACACTGGGATTTCCAAATATAGCAGTGATTTTTAATTTCTAAAAAAACAATGTAAAGCCAATATGTCAACACATTAAAACTCTATTAAAGCTGGTTAGTCAGTAATTGGTGTTCATTACAGTATTCTGCATTATTTTATGCTGGTTTGAATATCTGATTTTTTTAAACAACAAACCCACCAGATCTTTCTCCAGCATTGCTGTTTAATTCACTGTTTGTCCTTCTGTAAAATATCTTTCTAATATATTGTATACCTCTTTCTTAATTTTATTTTTAGTATTGAAACTATTGAATAACCTTTTGTTTTCAAGAGCGCTCCACTGGAGATATTTAATATTCATAATAAAGACATTATAAGTGGAGATTTTTTAATTTTAAGAAATTTTTATCAAATGACAAATTCCATAAGGAAGGGATTATTTCTTTTTGTTCTTGTCCTTTTGTCCCAGTGTAATGCAACATGTCTACACATTCATAATAAGTGCTCAGTAAATGTTGTTACACTCCTTAGAAAACAAAATCACTACTTCAGAACTTAAAAAGTACTCATTTCTTCATTGTTTCTAAAAAGTATCTTAATTACTTTACCATAAAAAAGGGCTTAGTGATCTTTTTGCTCTTTCATATATACAGTAGATAATGTTCACAGGAACGTAAGAGATTATTATTGAAAACAGTGGCAGGTCAATATGGTTTTAAAACTGTACAACAATCCTTTCACTGCTTATTTACACATGATAGAATATTTATTTAGGGAGGCCATACACACAATGAATATACATGTAAATTTATAATATAATTTCCATATTTTAATAGAATGGTATTAATGATGCTTTCATTTTTGTCTACAAGTAGCCTGAGAAAATGTCATCCAAACCAACTCCAAAGTTAATTCCAAAAGGGAAAGGTTTTTGGTGAGTCTGGTTTGAATGACACAAGAAACCATCAGGGCAGGAAATAGTCCAGGAGACACAACTACACTTGTGGTTGGCACCCTCTAATATAGCACTCAAAGATCCCTGCCTCCTGGCATTTCCAACCTTGTCTAGTTCCCTCCTAGACTGAATTGTGGCACTTCAAAATTCCTATGTCAAAACCCTAACATGCAATATGACCGTATTTGGAGACAGGGTCTTTAAGGAAGAAATTAGGCTTAAATGAGGTAATAAGGGTGGGATGATAAGTTGTCCTTTTAAGAAGGGGAACAGACACCAGAGACATAGCTCTTGCTCGCTCTCGCTCTCTCTTTCTCTCTCTCTCTCTTTCTCTTTTTCTCCCCCCTCCCCTCCCTTCCTCTCTTTGTTTCTTTCTCTCTTTTTCATCACTCACCCTAGGGGAAGTCAGCGGAAATACCATTACAAGCCCTGTGGAAAGGCCCCATTTGACCAGAAAATGTCTGGTCAAATGGCTGTTGTCTCCTGCCAACAGCCACAGTCACATGAATAAACTTGGAAGTGGATTCTCCAGCCCCACCCAAGCATTCAGATGACAGAAACTTTGACAGCTTGACTACAGCCTCATGGAAAACCCTGAGACAGAACCACCTAGCTAGCTGCTCCTGGATTCCGGATCCTTAGAAACTATGTCAGATCATAGATGTTTCTTATTTTAAGTCACTAAGTTTGGGGTAATTTTTATATAGCAAGAACATATTACTTTATTCAAAACCAGCTTAAAAGCCTGCTGCTAACTTTTTCTAATTGATATGATGCCAACCATTTTTATTCCATGGTGTTTACCAATCACTACCCTAATTATAATCCTTCATGACCATCAGCCTATCAGTTAGATGCACAACCATAAGGAGTCCAATCAGTGGTATTTAGTTGTATCCAAGCACTACTTTTAAGGGAGATCAACATCTTAATATCCATTTATCTTCTAATCACCAATATCCCAAAATTCCAAATGAAAAGTATGTTTTAGATAGTGCTCTACTGTGATTTAAATTTCATTCATTATGGCAAGGTTTAAAGCATCTAACATTCTCCTTTTCTTTCTTTTTTTTTTTGAGATGGAGTCTCGCTCTGTCGCCCGGGCTGGATTGCAGTGGTGCAACTCGGCTCACCGCCAGCTCTGCCTCCCAGTTTCACGCCATTCTCCTGCCTCAGCCTCCCAAGTAGCTGGGACTACAGGCGCCTGCCACCATGCCCGGCTAATTTTTTTGTACTTTCAGTAGAGATGGGGGTTTCACCGGTTTAGCCAGGGTGGTCTCGATCTCCTGACCTCGTGATCCACCAGCCTCAGCCTCCCAAAGTGCTGGGATTACAGGCTTCAGCCACCGTGCCAGGCCCATTCTCCTTTTCTTGATTCTATATTAGCTATATTTAGGATTACAGAATTTCCTTATTTTGTTAATGTTGTTAAGTCCTCTTCTTATTGTTAAACAGACTTTTAACCATATTAAAAATTGTTTCCTGGTAATAATGGGTTTTCACTGAAATGCTTCGTTTTTCCTTTTATCTTGCTCATCAGTGTTTCCCTTTCTCCAGCTGCTTATGTTATTACTTGCTTAATTTTCCTCTTCTCTTGTTGATCTTCTCTCCACCTGTGTTCTATCTGATGGCATGTAAAAACCATATTTCTCTTATAACATTTATGAGTTTTATCTATCATTATCTTCTGAAATTTAAAAGCCTGATGTTAGCCTGAATTCTACTGAAGAGATAACTGCCGAACATTTGGAGAAAAGGATTATTTCAAGGATATGAATGCGGCGGTTTGGATAGAAGAATGAAGACATCCTTAATACGCTTTGTGATGCTGATTTTCAGTAGAAATAGTTTTCTCTAATAAGTTTTAATCGATGCTGCAAAGTTAGGGCTTAAGTGGATTTCCAAGTGGGTGAAGCCAACTGGATGTCAGCCACTGTGTAAAGGGCCCGAGTGGAGACTTCTGTGGTAGGAATTAAGAAGGAAGCCCACACAGGTTCTAAGATCACTAACTGATGAAGATCATCTAAGCTGTTAAATGTCTAACATGCAAAAGTCAAAATGATATCATAAAAAATGCCCTCCATTTTCTTAAATATCTTATATTGTGGAAAATTATATCTAGAGATTGAGGATTTAGAAGGGAAAACAAACTAAAGCACAATGAAAGAAGGGGGTTGGGTCCCATCTGTGTCACCTTTTGACTGAGAGACCTTGTACTAATCTAGTTTCTATGAGCCTCTGTTTCTTCAGTCATAAAATGGGAATAATAATACTTCCCGTAAGAGGTAGTAATAATGATTAAATGAGATAATGTGTGCATGGCACATAGAAAGTGTTCAATAAATGGTGGTTCTTTTAAATTGCTTAAATTAGTAGTGAAAGGAGAGTAGCATGAGTAAGAAAAAGTGTCAGAGTCCCCTCAGATAACATGATTCCATTAATTCTCAGACCTTAAGGCTGCCATGAAATGTTTGTGCTAAAATATCCTGTTCAACACACTTTTTGTTACATAATGTCACTGAAGTTTAATGTAGTGACATATATAAAAGCAGGTATGTGGAGAGGATTGACATGTAAACAAATAACTAGGCTACAGAAAGTGAATCACATGAAGTGTTATATGAAAACTGAAGATGTATTAACTGACTACATGACTTGGGTTGCGGTGGGTGGCATCAAATAAGGTTCAAATATATGGGTATTTAAATTGAGGCTTTAATGAAGAGTAGAGGAATGCATTCCATGGACAAAGCAGTGGGTGGAATAGCACCTGCAAAGGCCTATAGGCTTGAAACACCAAGGCATGTGTCATGGGTGGCAAACTTGCTTGCAACTTAAATTACCATGGGAGCTTCAAAAATAGGGATGCCTGTGTCCCATCCCCAGAGATTGTGTTTTACTGTCTGGGGTTCGACCTAGGCTTTGTGATTATTTAAAGACTCCCCGCACCAGGTGATTCTAATATGCACGGAGTTTGGAAACCACTGTCATATTAAGTTTCTGTCAGTTGTTTTGTCTGGCTGAATGCAGGAGAAATAATTGGAAATGAACCCGAAACGCTCTGCTGTAAAACTTAGACTTTATACTCTAGTCCAGAAATTGTTTGATTGTCCAGTCATAATTTTAAAAACTTGGTATGTAGTCCAAAATGTGAATATGTATTTATTTGTTAATTGATGCAGATACTACTGTAACAATATGGCATGTACAATATAGATACATTATACACAAAACAGGAGAAGTAAAAAAAAGATTAGCTAAAGAATAAAACAGTATTTTAAAGTATAGTTGACCCTTAAACAACACAAATTTGAACTTTGAGGGTCCACTTATATGCAGATTTTCTTCCTCCTTTGCCACCCTGAGACAGCAACACTAACTTCTCCTCTTCCTCTTCCTCCTCAGCCCACTCAACATGAAGATACTCAGATAAGGACCTTATGATGATGTAGCTCCATTTAATGAATAGTAAATACGGTTTCTCTTTCTTGTGATTTTTAAAATAACATTTTCTTTTCTTTAGCTTATTTTATTGTAAGAATATAATATTTAATACATATAACATACAAATTATGTGTTAATCAACCCTGTCTCAAAAATAAATTTAAAAAATAATATTTGTAAAAGGATCAACTACAGTTATTTTATTTATTAATGGTAAAAAAAAAAACCTATCTGTTTTCACTAAGTTATTAATTTTTTTTTTTTGAGACAGTCTTGCTCTGTCTGCCAGGCTGGAGTGCAGTGGCAGAATCACAGCTCACTGCAGCCTTGGCCCCCTGGGCTCAGAAAATCCTCCCACCTCAGCCTCCTGAGTAGCTGGCACTACAGGCACACATGCCACCATGCCCAGCTAGTTTTTTGTTTTGATTTTTTTTGTAGACATGAGATCTTACTTACTATGTTGCCCAGGCTGGTATTGAACTTGTGGACTCAAGTGGTCCTCCCACATTGGCCTCTAAAACTGCTGGGTTTATAGGTGTGAGCCACCATGCCCGGCCTCACTAAATTATTATCATTAAAATGTTATTTTTGAATAAGCAATAAGATCGGATATGTTTCATTATTTGTCATAATCTTGGTTTGACATTTCATGATACAGAAGTTCTAAGATCTCCTTTTAACTGTGGATATTTTGTAACTTAGTTTTAATAACTGTCATGCCTAAAACCAAAAACTGTCCCCACCCACCAGAAAAAAAAATATGTATACATGGGAGAAATGCATCACTGGCTGAACAAACTAAATCATGGTTTTCATTTTTCAAGCTCATCACCAATTATGTAAGAATTTAGTTAATATTTGGTTAACAAATGTTTAATAGCGTTTATACCTATTGTTTTGTCTTACAAATTAATCAGAGGGTATTGAAAGAAATTTCTAATAAAAGAAGCTCAAAGCACTGGGACTCATATTTTGTAATTTTTTAAACAGCTAGAAAACGTTGTCATGTTTTTAAGTTTGACATCGAGAGGAAGGTGTCAGTTTCTGTGAAATAGAAAAGATAAGACAAGGTCACTGGTATTTATCTCAGATCCAGTGAACATTACTAAGCTCCTAAGCGCCAGATGCCCTATGCTCCTCACAGGTTCGTCCTTTTATGTTTGCTACAACCCTGTGTGTTACTCATCTCCATGTTTGTATTTCAGGTGAGAAAACCAAGGCTCACGGAAGGGTACTAACTACAGTAGTAACAATACAAGAGAAAGGTTTGGATCTGGAGAGTTGAAAACTGAGAAAAGGGCTTGCAAAAGCTACCAAGAAATATTTGTTAAGGAGACCATGAGAAGCAAAGAACATTTTCCTGGGGCATGCTCTGATGAGATTAGACAGCATGCACTTATGATGAGAGATATTTAGTATAATGTTGTGACTTTTTCCACATCCTGACAATCCAGAGGTCAGCAAGAAATTAGACAGAGGGGATCAAAATATGGAGGGGCCAGATAATTCTAAGATGTTGGCAAATGAGCTTTGGTAATAAATAGCTTTCCCAAGGTGTGGCTTTTATAGGTACTGCAACCAAGAAAGGCCATGCTGAAATGGAATAAGGATGAGATTGGGGACTCAATTGTTCAGTATGGGAACGGGGGCGAAAGATGCAAGAGATGGAAAATAAGATGGTTGGGAAGGGAGATGCTTCAGTGGGAAAATCATGGATTTTCTATATCTGATAGACCTGGGCTTGAGTCCTGACGTGGCCAGCTGTTTTGTGACCTAAGAAAGTTACATCACATCCCTCAATCTCAGTATCCTCATCTATAAAATGAGAGTTACAATAACACAGACTCAGTGGGTTTTGCAGTTTTTAAGAGAAAGAGCTTGGTAGGTATAACAGCTCAGATATATAGAAGGATCTCAACAAATGGTAGATTCTACTATTAGTATCATTATTAGAGAGTTTTCAGAGATGGAAAGACTTAAAGATGAGCGCCAAAATGAGGCAGGGCAAATACATGGCCAAAGTTTGTGGAGATAATGGTTCTTTGACATGAGAAACTTAGAGAACTAAGAAGATAAAATATATTATATGTTTGTAGAGTGAGATAAGTTCTAAGAAAAAATCAATAGGGTGATATCTAAAGAGTACCAGGGTTAATGTGGGGGTGGGGTGGGGAGGTGGTGCAGTGGAGAGGAATGTTTAAAGTTGCCAGCAATGGCAAAAATGTCCACAAGAATTGTTTTTATATTTTTTAAAAATCCTTTTCTACATAATTTCTCACATGATAGAATAGCATAACTGGTATGATCTTTTAAAAATTAAAATTAGATCATGTCACGCCCCATTTAAATTCTTCACTGTCTTCCCTGCCCTTAAAATCAAATCCAAACTCTGT
Organism: Pan troglodytes; assembly: GCF_028858775.2. Classification (NCBI taxonomy): domain Eukaryota; kingdom Metazoa; phylum Chordata; class Mammalia; order Primates; family Hominidae; genus Pan; species Pan troglodytes. The sequence goes on from NC_072407.2 coordinate 35,034,084, forward strand.
AAAGTCCACAATATCCAGATCTCCATGCTCAGCAGTATTGCTCTCCCTCTTGCTTTTCTGCTCCAGTCAAATCTGCTTTTCTGTATTTAGAATAAACCAAGACCCTCCTTGCTTCAGGCGCTTTGCTAATCTCTCTGTCCAGAGCACACATTCACCGGACCCCCACCCCCAAGTCTGTCTTTGTATCACCAGCAATTCCTCAGCTCAACTCTCACCTTCTCGGAGAGAAAATTTTCCTGACTGTGCTGTATAACGCACCTCATTCCTCTTCATTCCATCTCCCTTTCAACCCCTTCATGGAACATGTAGCAATCTGTAAGCATGTAAATTGTTTAGTCTCCAACTACAATGCAAATTATGTGAGGATGTGGACCAGGTTGCTGTTGTCTGTTACTGGAGCCACAGCACTAATAACATCTAGTAAACAAGAGGTGCTGGATAAGTATTGTCAGTTGAATAAATAAAAGATCAAAATATGAGAAATTAAATCTTTATCTGTACCATCAATAAATAAAACAGCTCTTCTGGTCAATTCTCCCAGCCCCCAAAGCCAGACAACTTCATAGATCCTTTGAAACACTATTTTTAAACTAATTGTCAATGTTGATTTCCCACTGACGATTTCTTATTCTCATAAATACAGCTTCCTCATCTCTCATGCTCTAGAAAATTCTAGAAAAACAAAAACAGCACCCATGGCAACTCTAAAACACACATTAAAAAAGATAGAGATGTTTGTCTTTAGTCATTAGATCAACTCTCCCCCTATCTCTTAAACTCCCAAACTAAAAAATGTAGAGGTAATCTTTGGCCACTTCTCTTTCCTCATTTTCAGCACTATAAATGTATATCTTGAAAATATCTCTTAGATTATTTTATAATTTTTTAAAATTTTATAAATAAATAGAGATGAGTCTCACTGTGTTGACCAGGTTGGTCTTGAACTCCTGGCCTCAAGCCATCCTCCCTCCTTGGCCTCCCAACATGCTGGGTTTACAGGCATGAGCCACTGCACCTCTCCTACTTTATAATTTTAAAGTGGGGAAAGTCTTCCTAACTCTCACATAAAATCCAAGTAAACTTTTGCATGAAGTTATTCACTATAAGTAAAGTCGAAAAAAATTATAATCCAGGAAAAATATTTGTAACTCAAATCACAAAGGGGTGACTTCCCATTATATAAAATTCTTAAAAATCAATAAGAAAATACTGAAATCCCAATAGAAAAATGGGTAAAGATATTGACTGTTTCCAAAAAGGGAAACAAAATTTAAATGTAAAAAACACTCCACTTAAAATAATTGCAAGGACAGACCATTTTTTTTAATCTTGCCAATTGGCAAAGGTTCAAAGTTTGGTAATATCTTGTATTATCAAAGCTATGTATGCAACAGGCACTTTTACATGTTGCTGGTGAAGGTGTAAATTGCACCAACTCTTTGGAAAACAATTTGGCAAGAACTGTAAAAATTAAATACAAACATATCCTTTTCCTTATTCCAACTACTTTAAAAAATGTATTCTATGTATTTATACATATATGCAGTGAACAAAGTACAAGGCTAATCATGAGACAGCATTGATTTAAAAAGCATAAGACTAGAAACAACCTCAACGTTCACCATTAGAAAGCAACTTAAATAAATTATGGTACATCCATACAATGGAATAATATGCATTAAAAAGTAAAAACAGAGCACATTTTGTGTACTGATACAGAAAAATCTCAAATGTGTTGTTAAGTGAAAAAAAGTGAGGTACAAACAGTATATGCAATATTACCACTTGTGCAAAGGGAATGAATGGGAATGCATCCATATTTCCCTGTATATGCATTAAAAAAATCTCTGCAAAGATCCACAAGTAACTAAGGGGAGTGATTTTTTGGTGGAAGTGGGAATGACCTGACAGGGAAGGTAGGGGACTGTGTAGGAGAAAAAATTGTTATTATATACCTGTTTGAAACTCTGATTTTTGAACCATGTAAATAAACTACCTACTTAAGATAACTAATTTAAAAATTTGGTGGTGAGGTTAAGAAAAATAAAAGCATAGAAAGTGCTGTCCAACAGCCAACCTTCCTCTTAAATAACTCTGGGAGCCAAATGGCTCCCTGTTACTAATTAGGTGTACAATAAGTAATAGGAAACCCTTATTATATAAGTGAGAGCATAAAATGGATCGATTCTACTTTACGTTTTCAAAGGCCTTCCAACAGCAGGATCACTTTATCTACCTCAATTTACCTTGCACTAGTCTCACAGGTAATCACTCCAGTCTTTATCCAGTCCCTACTCACTCATTCTTTCCCTTGCTAATGAGTTTTCTCCACATGGAGTCCCCTTGCTTTACCAACCCTAACACCACATTTTCATTCAGAGCACAGTCTCATATCTTCCTAGAAGTTTAAAACAACAGAAATTAAATATCTCACAGTTCTAGGGCCTACAAGTCCAAAATCAACGTGCCAGCAAGACCACAGTCTTTCTGAAACCTATAAGAGAGAATTCTTTTTTGCCTCTTCCTAGTTTCTGGTGGTTTCCCGCCAACTCTTGGTGTTTATTGACTTACAAGCTGCAGCACTTCAATCTCTGCCTCTATCGACAGATAGTATGTTCCCTTTGTGTGTATCTAGCTGTGTCTCTGTCTGTTTTCCTCTTCTTCAAAGGACACCAGTCGTATTGGATGGGAGCTCACCTTAATTTGGTATAACCTCATCTTAAATTGATTATATCTGCAAATATTCTATTTCCACATGAGGTACTGGGGGTTAGAACTTCAACATATCTTTTGGGGATATGATTCAACCCATGAGACCTTCTCTAGTTGATGTCACCTCGTTTTTAGTTTGATTCCCCTAATGTTAAATTCTATAACATACAGATTGGTACCTTTACAGTCTTTCTTGTTTATCTAGTGTCTTTTAGTTTTTGTGTGTGTGTGTGTGTGTGTGTGTGTGGTATGTGTTTATCTATCTATATGTCTATCTATCTACTCTTTATCAATATAAATTATTCGTGTGTGTGTGTGTGTGTATAGGCACACACCTACCCCACCCCATACACATCACATGCCTCCAACTAGATTATTAGTACCTCAAAAGCAGGAAATATGTTTTCTCTAAACTTTATTTGGATTGTTACTAGACTCATGGTAGTGACTAAAGGATTGGATGAATGGTGTCCTAATGTCACACTGTGACTTTTGTAAGTTTTAACCATCATTTGCCCATCATGACAACCTTTCAGTGAACTAAGAAGAGGTTCCTTGAGTCACTCAAAGTGTGAGAATCCAAAAATATCATTAGCTCATCAGTACCACACAGCAAAGGCTCCACTCTAAGGAAGGATTAAGATCAATAAACAATAGAGTTGGTCCCAAGAATCGAGGTAATTGCATGATAGGGAGGCAATCTAGTCTTCAGCTTCATGTCCAGCTGTCCAGGAGCATGGCAAGCCCCTGCCTTAGTTTATAATTATGGACAAATAAGTTATCATTAGAAATGTGTTGTTTTCCCTCAGAAAAAATACATGCATATATCCATGTGTATGCATATATGTAATAATACATGTATTGATTCCCAATTAAAACAAAGGCTTGAGGTTTTTCAGGCATTTAAACCAACAGAACACAGTAGGATATGAATGGCAGTACAATATGGTAATTGGCTGCCGTCTCAATTCCATCCTGGGCAATCAAAGGCTTATGTTGGAACAAGGAACAATGAGGAAGACACTTAGTAAGTGTAAGAAAAGTAAAAACAGAGGGAAGGGCAGAGTTGAAAAATGAGGAGAGACGCAGAAAGAGAAGATCCAAAGAGGAAAACAAATAGCCTAAATATCTAATCTAGAAACATATAATTACATACTTTAAAATAATAAATAATATACAAATGACTCATATTTGTACAAGGGTGACAATATGTTATTGTGTTGTACTGACAAATGCTGTTCATTTTTAGCAGCAAAATCATTATACAGAAAAATATCAGTGATTAGAATATATAAATCGAAAAACTTATATTTTGAAAAATAAATTAAAGGACAAACATATTGGATAAATTATCTGCATCAAATATAACATGCAAAGGGTTTAATCTCTAATGTGTAATTGGTGTACTCCAAATGTATTTTTTAAAATTTCAAAAACTCCAACAGAGAACGGGATATTAACTGAGAATTCACATAAAGAAAAATATAATTAGAAAAACAGATTACATGGAAAGGTGTAATCAGATATATGCAAATTAAGGCAATCTAGCTTTTAAAATTATCCACCAAATGTAACAAAAAGAGCTAAACTTAAAACATTCCTTTCAGTTGAATTTGGGAAGGAAATCAATATGCTCACTAGTTGCTGGTTATATTACCAATTGTACCTAAAACAATAGGACAATATATAGCAAGAATTATAAAGATGATCATGCCTTTTGAAAAATGAGTAAAGTCCAAGGGGTTTATGTTAGGAGCACAAAGGTACATGATTAGGAACATTCACTGAAATTTTGTCCATAAAAACAAGAATAGGAAATGACCTAAATATCTATCTATAGGATAATGATTGAATGTGCTTTTTAATCTCATAGAATATTATAACATTTAAATTATCATTATTAAGTTTATGTAAAGGCATTATGTGGTAATGGTAAGTAGAAAAAGCAGCAGTAGTAAGCACATGAATGACAACTAGGTAAAAATATGTATGCCTGTGGAATATCATTCATTCATTCAGTAAAGATGCACTAAGCAACGATTATCTACAGGTCTCATGTTAGAAACAAAGGATATAGTTTCCAAACTCACACTCACAATCTTAAGGAACAAAGACATGTAAAAATACATATCATAATAAAGAAAGTACTATATGATGTTTTTTAAAAAGAATTATATGGAATGGAAATTATATGTGATATTATAAATCTTATGTGTGTTTTTCCCATTTATTCTTTTTTCTGTATTACAAAACATTACATGCTCATTGTAAAATACTAGGAAAATATAGAAAAATATAAAGAAGCAATTATCTCCATAGTCCTGGCATCCAGAGGCAGCCACTCCAACAGTATGGCATGTTTTCATTCTGTCCTTTCCAAATGATAATTTCTAGAATTTTAAAAATGTATTTAGATGACATACATACATTTTATGTCCTAATATTTTTATGTCCTAATATTATCAATTAAAATTATAGCATAAGCAAGTTCCCATACTATTAACAACTATTTGGAAAATGTTATTTAGTGTTTCATAATATTTCATTGAATAGATGAAATATGGTTTATTTAGCCCCCATGGTCGTGGCCTTGTTTCAAAATCGTTATTACCCTTAATAATGTTGTAATGAATATCTTTGTCTGCATTTCCATTAATTTCTCTGTTATAAACTTCTAGTATCTCATTTAATTTTTGAAGCTATAACGTAGTAATAGAACTCAGAGGCATTTTGCCATATGTATCACTTCATAATTCTGAGTATGAATTATGTTATCTATAGTAATTTCAACTAAAGTATCTGAGAATTAACATGATTGGTATCTTAAAGAGAAAAGTAACATTTTAAACTACCATAGAACAACATGTACAGAGTATACTTCCATTATAAGGTTACTTGTAATGGAAGTAAGTACTTCCAAATATAAGGTTACTTCTATTATAACCTTTCCCAAAACAGAGACATATATTAAAGCTCCCATCTCATCTGCTGAGAAAAAGAGAGTAGAACAAGTGCTTGAACTCAAAAAGCCACAAACATTCTAAAATAACTTTTTTCTATATGAAAACAATATCTACATATATTTCAGAAGTTAAAGTCTACACATTTGAATTTCTTAAAACATCCATTACTATTAATATAAAAACACTATGAAATAAAAGCTATGTATACATTTAAAACCACAAAGCCCTTGAGCACAGAGGAGTAAAATTCAATGAACTAAGCCAATCTTCCTGTTTAGGGGCAAAAGTATAAAATCAAACGTTAAACTTTTTTGGTAAACAAAATAAAAAAGAAAATGCTTAATGTGACTTTTTCTAACGTCTTCATGACTGCTCTCATTTTGCCAGGTGATACATTTTATACCTGCTTGAGTAAGTTGCTTAAGATAATTGGAATAGTTAATAAAATGTTTGTTTTTTCAATTTTAAGGTCATAAAAATGAAAAGTTACTCTAGTGAGTATTAATTCTCATCATAATCTCCCATATCTACACAATAAATATGGTAAATAAGCATTCATCTCACAGATGAGGAAACTGAGGCCTACTGTGTAATAATAATACAGCCAATCTGATACATGGTGGCATATGGCACAGCAGAAAGAACTGAGGTATGGAATGAGGCTATAAAAATCAATGACTTCAGGAAGAAGCCTTTAGAATTGAAGCTTGTTAGCTGGATATGAACAGCAAGAGTTATGTAAAATGCAGAAAGTGCCAGGTTTTCTTTTCATAACTATTGACAAAGAAAGGAAAGAGAACATTTGAAACCTGTAATAAACATTCTTAATTCAAATATCATTTAAACTCATTAATCATTGGGAATTTGTATCTGTATTTATCTTTAAAAGGAAGTATAAAGAGCTCTGTTATCCCTTTAGACAAAAAAGAGAGAGATAAAAAAATGAAACTTGCAGAAAGGCCATAAATATAGGACTTACAACATTACTGCCTTAATAACAATTCTTCACTAATAGAATACATGACACAGTACCTTTACATAATGAAGACTAAACATAGCAGAAACTACATAATGGCTGTTCCACTGTGGATCAATTTGAGTCTAACATAACAGAAATGATCACCGATCCCAAGACGTTATGGAATAGTAAACTTACGATATTGTGCGGCTTTTCAAGTTTATGTGACTATGATTATTTAATTTTCTTTTGTGCGTGCTCAAGTATAGCTGTTATGTGACTACACATGAGAGAACCTGAAATTAATTTGTCTGTATGAGATCAGTGACTGTACAAATTCTTATGAAAACTAACATGCCATGACAATAGTAATTTGATAAAATTACAGCAAGTGCTGCAATTCTCTGCCATCTGGCTGTCTCGTCATAACTACTTTGATGCGCTTTTTATTACTTATTTATTTACTTAAACTACTGGTATAGTTTTAGAGCATGTAAATTATCACAATGGAATATTCTGAATGTTAAAGGAAGACTATCTTCATATATAAATGCCAAACTTTACACAAAATTATGAGACTCTAGCCTTTTTGATGGAAAAAATATTACTTAAGGAAAAGTTATATTTTAGAAAGTTTCTTAATTCATTTGCTATACTTTGTTACTATGTTCAGTCCTTAAAGCACAGCAACCCTCTCTATGAAGCTGCCCTTGAATTTTTTCTACAGCAATGAAGTACTATATATTTAACTATTGTTTACATCCCTAAATGTGGAATTCGGTACCTTAAACTTCATTGCATACTTCCTAAATTTCCCATCATTGTGTAGTTACTATTACATAAGTACTAACCAAACCAACATCATTTGCATCATTTATGAAATATGGAAGTCACATCAAATCTCTATCCAACATGAGTCCTTTTTGTTTTACAAACTAAGAAAAACGAAGATTCAAAATATTCACATTAGTTCATAATAGCTACCCTTCATGTGCTTAAGGTCCAATTTTATTTAAGGACTAGAAACTTCTGTTTCCTTATAGTCAAATGATATCTCTTCATAATATTCATGTTGCCTACATTCTCTGCCTCCAACTCTCATAAAAATTCAAGTCTCCACTGTGTGTTAAAGGCACAAAGGATGAGGCCTGATACATATCCCCAAAGAACACTTTTTCTAAGTCGGCAGATAGTTGACATACTTAATGGTAACTCTTTGTCATGCAGGAAATGATTTTAGCCCATTTTCCAGTGGGTCAGAATGTATACCATAAACCTCACAGAAATAACACTTGTTGATTACTTGGAAAGAAAGCAGATAATTTCAAGTAATATTTTTTTCTGATCAATAAGAATATAAATAGGGTTGAATAATATTAGCCAAAAAAGCAACTTAGTGACACCTTAATCGTGTGTACAATCAGGATATTTGATTATCTACACTGATGATATCCATACCATAATACATGGTAAAAACAATTTCAAAAACCTCTTTTGACTCAGTTGGCATAAAAAACTTCTTGTAGATGGTAGAAAATAGCTTAGCTGTAATTCACTTGGAACTAATTTCAGTCATTGCTAAAGCATGCTGGGTTGAAAATTAGTGTCAAATGACAAAATGGCATGACTTCTTAAAAGCATTTGAACTCAAATTTTATATGCCCACAATGCACCTGAATTAAAGTTTTCAGGATCTGTGACTAAACCACAGTTACATATTGCAACGATATTCTCACCTCAGTCTTAAAGAAAATTGTACCTATTATTACACTCAAGATTTAGAAAGGCATATCTCATAGATATGCCCTTCTGTATAATCTAAAGCACATAATTAGTATAAAAAACAATAATGCAATGATATATAGTCTGTAAAACAAAATATTATCTGATTTCAGATGCTATAAATAACATATAATAAAGCTATTTTTTCTAACACAGATAAAGTTGTTAAAATAACTTTTAATTCCTAAAAGCATCTCAAAATAAAACCAAAATAAACATTCTTAATACAAATGCATAAAACCATGAGATTGTTTTTGAATAATACAGACCCTCTTGTATATTATCCAAATACTTTTTTTAGTGGTCCAATTTTACCTTTGTCTAAAAGGTTTTAAGATTATCAGTAATAGAACAAATGTCTTCTCGAAATGTTCAGAGTCATATTTGTCAGTACCATTTACAGTTCTTCTCACTATGCACTCCCTATCAAATACGCTAACTAGAGTTACTGATGCCCTGTCCATCTTTTTTACTGCAATTTCACATTTGAATATAGTAATTATTTAGTAGCCTTTAAACCATTCCTGTTTTCATTATTTACTCACAGCATGATAAATCTGAGGTAGTAAAAACTCAGAGAAAACATAACAAAGACCTGGGTGTTCAAATAGACTAGCAAATTTGAAATGTGGAAACTGCAAAGTCACACTGTGATAAACCTATTTGATGTTTTTTTCCTAATGAAATAAACATACAAGATTGTGTTTTCCCCATAAAGTTGAATTTCTTATTTTGAACATGGGCTTTCTACTAAGAGGAATTTTTGTACATCGTTCTGTGTGTGATTAATGATAGCTCTGTATCACCAGGGAGTTTTGTCTATTTAAATCTAAAACTGTGGCAAACTAAAGGGTTTAGTTGGAGATTAATTAACATTAAAGAGTATATTTTGTTCATAGCACTGTGCAGTAAGTCAACACGCTTTCAGTTTACTCCCTGTTTGAATTAAGCTAAGTATGGCCTGCCTCCAGCCAAAAAGTATGTTATGAAGAGTAAAACAGATGCTAAGATTTTACGATGACAATGTTGAACATGAAAGAAAAGAACTGCTACCTCTAAACTTCGATCAGTGAGAGGAAATTTGGATTCTTTTCCTGTTCCATTTCCTATTCTCCTGCAGGAATAAAATTTATCAAATCTCTCCGTCTGCCAACCCAAAGATCAACACAAATGATAACCTTCTTTTCAAAACAAGTGAACTTCTAAGGCAAGAAATCAAAAACATTCTCATTACATATTTTATAATTCCTGAAATAAAAGCTCCTTATCAATCATAAGCAAAACGGGGTACCAGGAGTGGAAAAAAAATACAATCTATTTTTTAATTGCCATTACACAAAATTCAAGAAGAAAAAGAAGATTTTTCTGCTTAAAATGTTCTTTTTCTGTTAAGTGGCTCTTTAAAGAAAGGTATCTTTTAGACTGAGAAAACAATGGTGATGTAAGTAATATTTGCTATGATATCAGTGTGCAGATGCCTATGATATTTCATTTGTGGAGGGGACAAATATAGTTTTATAAGCTCTTTAATATATATTTTTTAAATTGACATTATTTTAGCAAACAAATATTTTGTTTCAGATATTCTATGTTGTTTTGGTTCTTCTCTTACTACTATAAATTTTAGAATGATATGTAATTGATGAGAAAATACTGGTCTGTATTCACATCAAATCAAGTCTCTAAGCCACATGATTCTACCTGATACTTCTTTATAACAATAAAATGCATTTTGAGCTTTGCTTTTTTCTTGAATATGAGGCTGACATTCGTGTTAACTTTCAATGAGGTTTTGTCTTATATATTTTAAAAGAATACATTATTGTTCCAGATATTTACTTTTCTTACTATAGAAAGGCCAAAGAAGAGTTATTTATCTTTACATATCCATAATAGGAATTTTATTTCCATGGTGTCCATTACAGAGACACACTGACAAAAGGAAGCCCCCCTCCATGTAAGATGGTAATTTTCATAATATACACAGTTAAACTGGTAAAAGTAAGATCATCAAAATTCTTCAATTTTTACTTCAATTTGAAATAAAATGATGTGAAATATAGTTATTGTGGGTATCGACTTGAAAAAAAAAAGATTTCATATACTTGGACCAATAAGTCATGTGTACAAATCATTTTTTTTTCCTGGCAATTTTGAACTGCTTATCTTTCATAGGATTTCTTATGGCTATTTACATTTTCACTCAGTGAAAATCAATTACCTTCTTGCAATAAGCCTCATTTACTACCTTTGAGTATAATAGAAACACCATTAGGATGATGACATTACCCAAAAGAAGGGCACCACACAGTTGGTAGACATAAATTAAGGGCCCTTTCACATATGCATTAGAAATACTGCTGTGACTGAAATATGCATAAAGTCTGTGTCTATTAGAGCTATTAGTGTGTGGGGGTGATGATTTTGAAGGGGGAGGGAAGGATTGGTAGATTGTGATCTACTACTTTGACAAAATTATGTATTTCCTTTTTTGCCTGGTATGTGCCATTGATGCAATAAGCCTGGGCACCCAGCTGAGTTGCATTTGGAAATGCCACTGAGCATGGTACACGCGCTTCACTTCCCTTTGCCGAAGCAAGACACTGTCAGGAACAGAGTGCATATGTGCCGCCAAGCCCACTCCTCCTCCATCACCCTGACCTCCACGGCTTTGCGGATGTCTGCCTGGGTGAAGCCACCACTCATGTGGAAAACAGCTCCTGCAGATCAATTCATAGGATTTAGAGACATTTAACTTCCATCAAGCTCACATCATCTTATTGGTATTTGAGGACTAACTTATTACTGAACATTAATGGCCATAACATAGAGAATTGTATATTTCCCAGGGCAAGAAAAAAAAAACACTAATCTAGAAATTCCCCCCTCTGAGACTAGGAAACAGAGGAAACCACACTTATACCCAGTTATTTTTATCTGAGTTCTTATAAGCTTAAGGAAAACAAAATTATAATACATATTGACCTCGGAGTATGAGTGAAGGTTATGTACCTTATAAAAAAGTGTTAGGATTACAAATTGTAACTTCTGATGAATTGTTTTCAGATTCATTTATCATTTAGGCAGTCTTACAAATATTGGAGACATGTGGATAGTTCTTCATTAAAGAATTTTGAATCACGAACATGTAAGGATTACATGAAAGGCTTAAAAGAAGTGTAGTAGAATGGTAGGAACTAACAGGTTGTCATTTTTGAACCTCAGAAGAATTGGCAAATGCTAGAAATTAATATTTTCTTTCAAAATGATAAATATGTAAAACTTTGTTTTCATTACTGACTTCTCAAATCCATATCATTGTGCTTTTCCGAAAAAAAATCCCCTAAGCTGGTAATGTTAACATATCTGAGATCGAAGAGCTATGTATGTAACTTACTAAGAATTAACACAGTCTAATTTTAGATATTATTATACTTTTATGGAAAGATTTATTGTAATAACTTCAATTTTTAAAGCTTTTATAATGTTTATCTTACAAGAATTTGAAAAGCAAAATACTGAAAATGTGTCCTACAGATGTTATTTTTACCACTTATTGTGGAAAAGTGGTAAAAATGTACACACTTATTGTATAAGACAAATCTCTATGTCTTATACAATAATACTATTTCTGGAATCATAGTTAAATCTATATATCATATTTTATTACTATAAAGAAAGCCAGCAATATTGTGAAAATAATTTAATCATCACATTCTTATTATGTTCTTATGAAATGAAAAAGAAATTTTCTCTCAAATAAGCATTGAACCTCAATCTATGCTGGAATAACAAACTGAATCTAGAGAGACAATGACATTTGTAGTGTAGAGCCTGTAACTCTAAAACAGCCATTATATTTTTCTTTTAAGTCATTATGGACAAACTAAATTATGTGACAAACTTTTAAGTCATTATGGACAAACTAAATTTGGCTTGCTGAGTTCATCACCTGCATTTTATATGTCCATCAAATAAATGAGAGGCCCACAAAGTTCATATAGATCAAGATCTCAAGATCCAAATGAACTCCCAAGAAATATTGCTTCAGATTAATGACTCAGAAATCAAAAGGATATAGGTCATAACAAGTGAACAATTAGTTTCCATCAACATTTTAAGTACTAATATTATGTGACATGGTATATTTTAATTTTAATTCACCAGCTCATGTCTTGTAGGAATACTGTATTTCCTAATGTTTCTGATTTAATTCCCTTTAAAAAGTTAGACTGCTATGGAAAGAAGCCATATGCATAATCGAGAAACAAAATGAACAAATAAGATGTCAGATTGATATAATACAATCATGCCTCAGATACATAATTGTATCATACAATTATGATACATACATACATATGCCTCAGTAAAAAAAAAAAATTGTAGGAAAAAATACTAATGAGACAGTGTAAATGAAAATGGAAACTGAAGGTGTAATTGAGGTAACCATACAAATAACAGGCATACAAACAACAAATGGATTGGACAGATTTATCATTCCTTTGCTATAATTAGAGATGAGCTTTCTTGTTCCCATTGAAAGAAGAGAGTTGGTTTGAAGTTGTGGGGACAGTTTTCTTTTCCTTTTCTTATTTTAATTAGTTCAGCAAAGTGGAGTTGAAAGAGCTAACAGGAGGATAAAATAAATCCAAACTGCTTGCAAGTACCTCGGGACAATTACCTTACTCTTTTTAGATCCAACATAATCAACTCCTGCAATTTAGTGGATCTATTTTAAAAGACAGAAGTGCCTGCTTTTCCCCTAATCCTTGTAAAAAGAAGACACACCTGGCAGAGGTGGGAGGCCTTGGCTGTTTAAAAAAAGGATGGACAGCCCTTCCAGCAATTCCATCCCAGCTGTTTAGAGAGGGGCAGTTTCATCTGTCTCCAGGGCACAAGTGGTAAATGAGATAATTGCAGCAGCAATCATTTATGCACAAGATTGTATGTTGTCTGATAATTACAGGCACAAAAATTGCCCACGCTACAAAGCTGGCCCAAAAAAGTCTGTTTCAAGTGTAGAGAGGTAGAACTTAAACCTCGGTCAAAAGAAATTATAAACAACTTACCAGGTGAAAAAATTATATGTGTGTATACACACACATGCACACACACATATAATTACATATATATTTATTTATATACTCTGTTTTACATGATCTTATTTTTGTTTCTATTTTCAGGTCATTTAACATCTATCCTAATTTCTGCTGTTCTGATTTTGATTTTTCTATTTTCTTAATTCCTTCTACATTTATAACTGGAATTCTCCTGTAAGAAAGAGTTGTTTCTTCTCTCCCATTCATTTATTTATTCAGTATACATTTATAACAGTATAAATTCATGAATATTTATCTTAAGTTGTGGCTTAAGATAAATTCTGAGGAATTATATTTCCCAGTTGGGCATAGCTATTAATTATTTGAAGGTTTCAAATATCACAGTAACCTAAACTAATACGTTAAATGAAAAAAGTTATGCACTTTATAATGACCGTTTTAGTTAGTAACAGACCACAGATATACAGTAGTCCCATAAGATCATAATTGAGCTGAAAAATTCTTATCACTTAAGTGATAACTTGATAAATCTGACCCTGTGTAGGCCTAGGCTAATGTGTGTGTTTATGTCTTAGTTTTTAACAAAATTTAAAAAGTAAAAATGTCTACGGGCCGGGCACAGTGGCTCATGCCTGTAATCAATCCCAGCACTGTGGGAGGCCAAGGCAGGCAGATCACCTGAGGCCAGGAGTTCAAGACCAGCTGGCCAACATAGTAAAACCCTGTCTCAAGTAGAAATATAAAAATTAGCTGGGTGTGGCAGTGCACACCTGTAATCCCAGCTACTCAGGAGGCTTAGGTAGGAGAATTGCTTGAACCCAGGAGGCGGAGGTTGCAGTGAGCCGAGATCATGCCACTGCACTCCAGTCTGGGCAACAGAGTGAGGCTCTGTCTCAAAAAAAAAAAAAAAAAACTTTAAAAATACAAAGTTTATACAATAAAGATATAAAGACAGTAAATATTTCTCAACAGCTGTACAATGTGTTTGTGTTTTAAACTGAGAATTATTATAAAAGAGTCAAAGTTAAAAAAATTTAAGTTCATAAAGTAAAAAAAGTTACAGTAAGTTAGGGTTAATTTATTATTAAAGTAAGAAAAATATTTTTTATGAATTTAGTGTAGCCTAAGTGAACATTTATAAAGTTTACAGTAATGTACAATAATGTCCTAGATCTTCAAATTTGGACTCACCCAATGCAACTTTCAGCCCTACAAGCTCCATTCATGGTAAGTGACTTATACAGGTGTCTCATTTTTCTTATCTTTTATGCCATAATTTTACTGTGCCTTTTCTATGTTTGAGCATGTGTAGATACACAAATACTTTTTTACAATTGCCTACAGGATTCAGTATATTAACATGCTGTATAGGTTTGTAGCCTAACAGCAATAGGCTATACTGTATAGCCTAGGTGTGTAGTAGGCTATACCATTGAGGTTTGTGTAAGTACACTCTACAATGTTTGCACAATGTCAGAATTGCCTAAGGATACATTTCACAGAATATATGGGGTCATTTAGGGACCCATGACTGTAGAAAGTTATCTTGTCATCAAATACATTCTGATTGGCATTTTTGTTAATGACTACTTTGTGCTACAAAAAGTCACCTTGTCTCACTTTCATATACCCATTCTGTATACATTTTATATACACATTAACTGACTCAGCACATCTTGGTAGTGTTTGGTGAATGGAGTGATAAGAATAATACATTTCTGGAGGATGTTTTAGGTCCAGGCAAAAGTGCCCAGAAAAGTTCTATACAATTGCAAGGTGAGAGCTGTTCAGCAGATTCTAGTTTTTGTGATTGCTTTGTTTCAGAATTATATCTAAGTAATCTCAGAATTTTAAAAGAATTCCTTTTATTTTAAACTCTTTATTTGGAGATAATTTTAGACTTACAGAAGAGCTGTGAAAATAGTACAGAGTTCCCATATATCCTTCACCCAGTTTCTCTATTAACATCTTGCATTACCATTGCATGATTATCAATACTAAGAAATTAACATTGGTGTGACAGTATTAGCTAAACTGCAGGCTATGTATTTGTATTTCAGTAGGTTTTTCCACTAATGTCCTTTTTCTTTTCCAGGATCCAATCCAGGATACCACACTGCATTTAGTTATCATGTCTCCTTAGTCTCCTCTGACCTGTGATAATTTGTCAGTAATTTCCCTTGTCTTTCATGACGTTTATACTTTTGAATAAAACTAATCTGTAACATATCCCTTACTTTTGACTTGTCTAATGTTTTCTCATAATGAAACTGAGATTACAGATTTAGGGGAAGAGTACCACAGAGCTGTGTGTGCCCTTCTCATCACATCATTTCAGAAGGCACATGCTGAAATGTTTTATCACCAGTGATGTTACCTTTGATCACTTGCTCTCTGCCATGTTTCTCCACTGTAAAATAACTATATTTCCTTAGTAATTAATAAATACTTGGACAACTTATATGAAAATGTCTTGCTTTTCCTTAAACTTTCACTAATCTTAGCCTGCACTGATGGATCTTGCTTACAGCAATTATTGTTATACTGTTCCGATGTTGATTTTTCTATTTTCTTAATTCCTTCTACATTTATAACTGGAATTCTCCTGTAAGAAAGAGTTGTTCCTTCTCTCCTATTCATTTATTTATTCAGGATGCATTTATAAGAGTATAAATTCATAAATATTTATCTTAAGTTGTGGCTTATATTTATTGTTTTGCTCAAATCGTTCCAGCTTTGGCCACTGAGAGATTTTTTCAGATTGGCTCCTGTGCCCCTTCAACATGCCCCCATTTTATTTGTAAAGCAATTCCTAGCTTTTTGGGACCAATCTGCTCTATTTTAAGTAATCACTGTGAAGTCGCTCTACTCTATGGAAACTGAATATTTCATCTGACAAACTACATATTCCTTCAAGACTGATCTTGTATCTTTCCATACCTAGCAAAGTAGCTGGCAAGAGATAGGCATTTGTTGACTGTGCTTCAACTGAAAGCTTATTTATTCTCCTTATTTATTCTGAACTTGAGAAAGGTAAAAACTATTCACCATATTCTGTGCATGTTCTTAAATTTATGTTTGCTGCTTAATCACTGCTCATTTTTCTCATTTCTTTTGGAATAGTCCTAGTTCTCCTGAACATTACTTAGAGATAATCATCATCAGTATCATTTTGAAAGTCATCACTAAGCCCTGACCCACCTATGTCTCTGTGACAGACACTATAAAAAGCACATTAATAGGAGTGCCTTCTCTACCTGTCTCCTGCTCTAAACCCAAAAAAAATTCAAAAATGTAACCCACAAACACAACATACAGGCTTTATGAATATTTAGTAAAACAGGATTATAAAATAAAATCAATGTGCACTTGTCCCTTGGTACTCATGGTGGATTGGTTCCAGGACTCCCTTTGTATACCAAAATCAAGTCCCTTATATATTTTATATATAAAATAGTCCTAACTACATTTTGAATCAGAGGTTGGATAAACCCACTGATGCAGAACCTGCAGATACATAGAGTCAACTGTAATGATCTTAAAATTAATAGTTACAGGGATTTACTTTTTTTTCCTTTAGCAGAACTCCGTTCAAATAGATATTTATGGTATACTTATTATATGATAAGCATTGATAAACTATTATATGATAAACTAACCTATCATAAGAGATAGGTATTACTATTATGACTATTATGCAGATATGGAAAACTGAGAGATAGAGAGGTAAGTAACATGCCCAAGGTCATATAACTCCTAAGTCATCAGCCAGTATTTAAACTGAAGCAGCCTGATTATAGCACCTACATGTTTAACCATTCTACCACACTGCCTTTGCAGGAGCTCATCACTTAAAGCAGAGCTACCCTCACTGAAGTAGAGAGTGGGAATGCTTACTTAGCCTCCCCTCTAGGCTCAACCTCAGTGTCCCTGAACCCTGAGGCTCTAAGGAACAGAGTTTGAAAACCCAAGTACTAAACCAATTCCCATTAGTCCTCAGGTTTTGATACTCTGTGTCCAGAGCTGGATTCTACTCAGAGATAATCATCATCAGTATCATTTTGAATCTTCCCTCAGCCAGTGTTGCAGTAGGATTACTTGATAGGTCTATAATTGGGCACATATGGCGCCATATTGAAAAGGCATAAAAGCCAATTGGCTTTCTAAAGTTGGTTTTTCCCAGAGACTCCTGAAATTCTCCATCACTATGATGTCCCAGAACTTACCTTGCCAGATGTGCCCATTAGCAGCTTAACATTTGTTTGTTTTTGCTAGTGATTACCAGGCTCTACCTAATGAAGAAAAATTGGCCTGCCTCTAAATATTTCATTGTTTTTTGTTTTTTTTTTTTGTTTTGTTTTTTGAGAAGGAGTCTCGCTCTGTCACCCAGGCTGGAGTGCAGTGGCGCGATCTCGGCTCACTGCAAGCTCCGCCTCCCGGGATACGCCATTCTCCTGCCTCAGCCTCCCCAGTACCTGGGACTACAGGTGCCCGCCACCTAATTTTTTGTATTTTTACAAAATACAAAATTAGCCCGGATAATTTTTCGTATTTTTTAGTAGAGACGGGGTTTCACCGTGTTAGCCAGGATGGTCTCGATCTCCTGACCTCATGATCCGCCCGCCTCGGCCTCCCAAAGTGCTGGGATTACAGGCGTAAGCCACTGCGCCTGGCCTAAATATTTCTTTCTCTTATCAATATTATCTTTAATTCTAACTTTCATTTTATCTCAGCTAACCATTTCCCACAATTCATCATGGTTTTAAAGGAGATTCAAGCAAGCAAAGTCTTTTATTTCGTGTTTTTTAGAAAAACAGAGAGCAGAAGTAGAAATTTGGTTCAGTTAATGAATTTAAATCTTATTGTTCAATTCCCACCTATGAGTGAGAACATGTGGTGTTTGGTTTTTTGTCCTTGCAATAGTTTGCTGAGAATGATGTTTTCCAGCTTCACAGGAAGGGGAACATCACACACTGTGGCCTGTTGTGGGGTGGGGGTAGGGGGGAGGGATAGCATTAGGAGATATTCCTAATGTAAATGACGATTTAATGGGTGCAGCACCAACATGGCACATGCATACATATGTAATAAACCTGCACGTTGTACACATGTACCCTAGAACTTAAAATATTATATATATATATATATATATATATACACACACACACATAAAAACTTGAAAAAAATGAATTTAAGTGCACATATCAGAACGAAGCATTTGGATACCTGGAGAGTATTTGTGAATTTTTTTCACTCTTTTGAGCACCATACTTAATTTTATTTTCTTGATTGCTTACTGTATTTGTTAAACCAACTGAAAAATATGTCTGATTCCTTGGCGTAACTTCAACTTTTTGTGCATACTTCCATGTTTAGTAATTTCTGCCAAATCTTTGAAAAACAGAACAAGACTTGAGGAGACTCTGGGATTAAAATAATTTGTGTTATGGATGTTATGATGATGAAGTCCTGATTTTCTGGGTCAATTGACAAATAAAATACATTAGAGGTCAATTCTAGATTTCATAACAGATTTTTGGAAGAGGAAAGTATCCAAAAATTATTTTGTTTGACCTGTTTCACTTTCTGGCCTCTCAGCAGGCTCCCTACCATTTGTGTCAATGTGTCTTTGCAGTTAATAGTGCTCCTGGCATGGAGCATGGTTGAAGACCCAAATAGTGAATTTAACTCAAATTCTATCCTCTAACAACAGGACAGTTCTCCTGGGGAACAATTCTATTGTTGGAAGTGCTTTCCTTTGGATGTGCCTAAGAAAAGATATCTTTTGATGAAAAAAAAAAGGGAGGGAGAAGAGAGAGATAAAGAAAGTTTAGAAGGCAAGTTTAGAAGGTAAAAGTGAAAAAAAGGGACTTACAAAAGAAATGTTTTTCATATGTCATAAGGTCAAATTTTTTCATAAGTTTTAATTTCATCATTTGATGAAGTAACTTTCAAATGTTGATATCTAATCAAGTATTGATATCTAATATAGTTGTTTGCTGTGAATAGTTATGTATTAATATAAATATAAATAAAAATTATTTCCAAAATTATTATTTTACCCTCATTAAACCACCACTCTATGACAGGTAATGTATGCTGTAGGGTTACAAGCTATGATCCTTAGTCTACTAAACCTTACACATTAGAGGTTTTTGTTTTGTTTTAAGTTCAAGATTTGAAATGAAAAACAGTCAAAGGAAAATGCAACAAAAAGAATTTTAAGGGGACATATACAAAGAATTATTTAAATGCAATAGGCAATGTTACCAAAATGTAATGCTTTAAAATGTAATATGCACAATGATATTTAAGAGGTCATGCTCTAAGTTTCAACTGTTTCAGATCCTGATTGTTCCACTTACTAGCTCTTTGACCTTGAACAACCTTCACTACATTCTCAGTCACTAATTTGTAAATTATGGATAATATTAATACCTAAATTCATATGGTAATAAGTGCAAAATGAAGTCCTCGTCAACAACATGGTAGGCACTTGGTACATTTCAGTATTATTTTTAAAGAGACAAAGGGAAAGGAGTCAGAAATTATAGATTCACAGCCTTTAAAAATTAAGATAAAGTTCCTATGGAACAACAAAAAACATCAGAAAGGTTCAAGAATGATATGATATTCACAAGGATAATGGGTATTATGCTATAAAATTTTTACAGAAGCTGACTGAAAATTACTCTTTTAAAAGAAATAACCAGGAAATCAGTGTTAATAAGAAGCACTTAAAACAGTACCTGGCTCATGATAGTTGTTTCATAAATATTGGTTAAACTAATAAAATAAAAGGCAATTTAGTTCTATGATTCCTGAGAATAAGGAATAAATTGATGTGAATGTTTATTTTTATTGAGGTGGCTACAATCATTAAAACCTAACCCCAAAGCATGAAGACTAACAATAAACTCTTAAAAAGAAAAATTTAACATTATCAGGTATCAAATAAAGATGGGTCAAGCCATGGTGGTTTGAGTTTCAGAAAGGCATTGAAAATAATATTGGCTACTGGAAGACAGAAATATGGTTATGCAAAAATGGTCAAAACTAAAAAAAAATAAAATAAAGGACTGTAAAAATAGACACAACAGAGCCTATGTCTTGAGAAAAAAAAGCAACGGAATATGTTATAAATACTAAGTGTCTTCCAAAAATGAAAGTCATTTAACTCCTCCAGTCATCCACCTGGCAATGCTGAATTACATATATTTGTGTTTTTGCACAATATTTGCACAATGGATCTCAGACTTTCCTATGCACTATCTGGAGGATGCATACAAATTGTTGCCCCCAACTCCCATCCTACTTGGGTGGGACCTGATAACTCATTTCTAGCAAGTTGCCAGGAGATGCGCATGCTGCTGGTGTGGGAACCGCTGTTATAGTTAAAAGAAGACTAGAAGACTAGATTTAGCTTCTGGATCCCAAGATTGAAACCACAACTCTTCCAGTTACTGGTTGACACTAAAGCTAGTAATTTCAAACATGATTCTAACTGATAGCCATAAAAGGTTCAAATATTTTCTACTGAAAAACAAAAGGCGTTTGCACCAATAAATTGCTATTATTTGCATCAATAATTAAGGGTTTAACCCTTTAGGGCCTAGATCTGAGAAATGTTGGTGCTAAAATACAAGGTAATCTTATAGTTGACTTTATCAGTTAGCCACACTTCAGAAGGAAAAAAATTAAAAACAATAAACAAATAATAAAATGCCTTAAACCCTGTCTTATTCCAGAGGTCAGACATGATACCAGAAAACAGCTGTGAGCTAGAAAAGCTGGGTCAATAGCATCAAGAAGTTGCAACTCCTCTGGGGTTGATGTGGTGAAGCACCAAGGCATCATATGTATTCATCTGCATATGGAGAAAATATCTCAAATAAGTTTTGCTCAAAGTATTTATAGCATGCTCATCCAGAAGCATTATCACGTTAGTACTACATTTAAAGTACAGTGATTATATATTAAGGGTATTTATGCTTATAATGTTAGTTTTAATCATTAATTCATTCAACAATACTTCTTGAGTTTGTGGTGTCTGTGTTGTGCACTGTTCCAGCCTCTGAGGGACAGGAGTGAAAGATCTGGGACAGTCCAACTACAAAACACTGCTGAAATAAACCATAGATGACACAAACAAATGGAAACACATCCCATCCTCATAGATGGGTAGAACTGGTATTGTGAAAATGACCATATTGCCAAAAGCAATCTACAAATTCAATGCAATTCCCATCAAAATACCACCATCATTCTTCACAGAATTAGAAAAGACAATTCTAAAATTCATATGGAAACAAAAAAGAGCCCGTATAGCCAAAGCAAGACTAAGCAAAAAGAACAAATCTGGAGGCATCACACTGACTGTAAACTATACTATAAGGCCATAGTCACCAAAACAGCATGGTACTGGTGTAAAAATAGGCACATAGACCAATGGAACAGAATAGAGAACCCAGAAATAAACCCAAATACTTACAGCCAACTGATCTTAGACAAAGCAAACAAAAACATGAAGTGGGGAAAGGACACCCTTTTCAGCAAATGGTGCTGGGATAAGTGGCTAGCCACATGTAGGAGAATGAAACTGGATCCTTATCTCTCATCTTATATAAAAATCAACTCAAAATGGATTAAAGACTTAAATCTCAGATGTGAAATTATAAAACTTCTAGAAGATAACATTAGAAAAAACCCTCTAGACATTGGCTTAGGCAAGGATTTCATGACGAAGAACCTAAAAGCAAATGCAATAAAAACAAAGATAAATAGTTGTGACTTAATTAAACTAAAGAGCTTTTGCACGGCAAAAGGAACAGTCAGCAGAGTAAACAGACAACCCACAGAGTGGGAGAAAATCTTTACAATTTATACATCTGACAAAAGATTAATATCCAGAATCTACAACGAACTCAAACACATCAGTAAGAAAAAAAACAAACAATCCCACCAATAAGTGGGCTAAGGACCTAAACAACTCTCAAAAGAAGATATACAAATGGCCAACAAACATATGAAAAAATGCTCCACACCACTAATGATCATGGAAATGCAAATCAAAACCACAATGCAATACCACCTTACTCCTGCAAGAATGGCCATAATCAAAAAATCAAAAAACAGATGTTTGCATGGATGCGGTGAACAGGGAACACTTCTACACTGCTGGTGGGAATGTAAACTAGTAAAACCACTATGTTTCCATAGTGTTTCCACTGTTTTCATAGTGTGGAGATTCCTTAAGAACTGAAAGTAGAACTACTATTTGATCCAGCAATCGCACTACTGGGTATCTACCCAGAGGAAAAGAAGTCATTATATGAAAAAGATTCTTGCACATGCGTGTTTATAGCAGCACAATTTGCAATTGCAGAATTGTGGAACCAACCCAAATGCCCATAAATTAACAAACGGATAAAGAAACTTTGGTATATTTATATGATGTAATACTACTCAGTCATAAAAAAGGAATGAATTAACAGCATTTGCAGTGACCTGGGTGAGATTGGAGACTATTATTCTAAGTGAAGTAACTCAGGAATGGAAAAACCAAACATCGTATGTTCTCACTGATATGTGGGAGCTAAGCTATGAAGATGCAAAGGCATAAGGATACAATGGACTTTGGGTTCTTGGGGGGAAGGATGGGAGTGGGGCGAGGGACAAAATACTACAAATATGGTGCAGTGTACACTGCTCGCGTGATGGGTGCACCAAAATCTCACAAATCACCACTAAAGAACTTACTCAAGTAACCAAATACCACCTGTACCCTAATAAATTATGGAAATATTTTAAAAGAATTTTAAAATACGTATAGAACTAAAACACGCCAGCATTTAGAGAGAAAGTGCATATATGGAGATTAAGAGTTCCAAGGTTCTTGAATTGTTTGTGAAATGGAAAAAACACTAATTTATATTAGGCTTTAGTAAGTCAAGGCAACATGTATAATCTCCACAGCAGTCACTAAAAATAATAATAAAATAAAGTTAACTACCAAGATAATTGGGAGAAAGGAAATTAAATAACATAAAATAATAAATTTTAGAGGAGACCAAAAAAGAGAGAAAACAGGACACAGAATAAATGGAACATATAGATATCAAATAATAACATGTTAGATTTAAACTCCAAAATACCAGTAATTACATTATTGGAATAGATGGACTAAATATTTCAATTAAAAGACAGAGATTGTAATATTGCACTAAAAAATACTTTTTCATACAAAACACTCCCTCAGCATTAAAGATAAAGTTTAAAAGTAAAAGGACACCAAAATTTATCATGCAAACACTGAGCAAAAAGCTGGGACCACTATATTTAATATGAGACAAAGTAAACTTTAAAAAGGGAGAAAGTATGTGAGAGTATTTTATAACAACATAAGGTTTAATTGACCAGAAAGATAAAACAATTCCAAAATTGTATGTACCTAATAATCTCAAATTATAGAAAAGAAAAATTCATAAAACTCAAAGGAGAAATAGAAAAATCCACAATTTAGTGGGGAATTTTTACCATACATCTTTCAGTAAATAATGTAACAAGCAGACAAAGTATCAGTAAGTATATACAAGATCTGAAAACACATGTATCAAACTTAATCTAATTGAAATATACAGAACACTGCACCCCCAAACTTCAGAATATGTATTTTCTCAAGTTCACATGTATCATTTATTAAAAATGTGTATATGGTAGATGGGCCATAAAGAAATCTCAACAAATTTCAGGCTGGGCACGGTGGTGCATACCTGTAATTCCAGTACTTTGGGAGGCCGAGGCAGGTGGATCACTTGAGGTCAGAAGTTGGAGACCAGCCTGGCCAACATGGTGAAACCCCATCTCTACTAAAAATACAAAAATTAGCCAGGCATAGTGGCGCGTGCCTGTAATCCAGCTATTCATCAGGAGGCTGAGGCACAAGAATCTCTTGAACTCGGGAGGCAGAGGTTGCAGTGAACCGAGATGGCACCACTGTACTCTAGCCAGGGCAATACAGCAAGATTCTATCTCAAAAGAAAGAAAAAGAAAGAAAGAAAGAGAAAAAGAGAGAGAGAGAGAGAGGGAGGGAGGGAGGGAGGAAGGGAGGGAGGGAAAGAAAGAAAGAAAAAGAAAGAGAGAGAGAAAGAGAAAAAGAAATCTCAACAAATATCAGAATTAAAATCATATCAAAAATGTTTTCCAACCACTGTGAAATTAATCTAGAAGTCAATAATACAAAGCTGAAATATTTCATATATTTGGAAATTAAGAAATATCCTAAATAGTCCATGGATTAAACAATATAATACAATGGAAATGATAATGAAAATATAAAATAGTAAAATGAGTGCAATGAAGCTAAAGCCATGCTTCAAAGTAAATTTGTATCCTTAAATGTATACATCATGAGAAGAAAAGCTGAGAAAAAAAATCAATGAAAATGGGCCATACAGAGGGTAAGGTTTCAGGTAGATAAAAGCGAATAGGAGTGTTTGAGACAAGCAAACTAGCATGGGCCAAGTACAATCAGCTTGGGTCTATCAAGTACATGGAGATCCTGAGACTTAAGTATAGTGGGTCTGACAGTTAATGCTTAATTTCACTAAGGGAATGAGTAAACTCTGAAGAATTATAAGTCCATGAGTGTAATATTCAAAGTAGTACTTCAAAAGCATATCACCAGGGAGGAGTGTTCAGGATGAACTACCTTCTCCCTACAGCGACACCCATCATGCTCTTTTACCGTAATGACTTGTTTAATATCTCTCTTCCCTGTTAGATTCTGTGGGGACAGCTCTGTGTGGGGACAGCTCTGTGAGGCCAGAAAGTGTACCTGTCTTCCCCATACTGAATCCCCAGTGCCTAGGATACCATAAAATAGTGTTTAGAACATAGAACATGCTCAATAAATATTTACGCATTAAAAAAGGATAGAATATATAGATGACATTGACTCAGCCAGAAAGCCATTGGAATAGTTGAGCTCAGTTTTGGATTGACACATGAGTAGATCATAGGGCTATAGCTGGCTGGCAGACAGGATGGTCTTGAAATGTACATGTGAATGCTCAGACTATTTGCTCTCTCCATTTTCTTAATTCCATTAATCATACCCCTTCATTCATTTCTTTGTTCATTCATTCAGCGACTTTGTATTGAGTACCCACCATGTACCGGGTATGCTCCAGCCCTGGAGGTACAAATGTAAAGAAAACACTTCCTGCTGAAGTGAAGCTTACATTCTAGTTGAGCAATTCAGACAGTAAATATATATGTATATGACAGGTAGTAATAAGTATCGTGAAGAAAAATAAAGCAGGGAAAGAGAATGATAGGGTATGAGCATGTATGCCTTGTATCTCAGAAAAGGCCATGAAGCCAGGGTGACTAGAGCAGAGGAAGGGAGGGAAATGGTGATCAGAGATATAATGGGACTGGTAAAGTGGGACATTTAGCATAGACTTTGTTTTCACTCTAGAGAAAATAAGAAGCCATTGAAAGATATGGAACTGAGAATTCCCATGACCTGACTTATGAATATAAAAGGATCATTCTGGCCCTTAACTGAAGAATAAATTGTAGGAGGACAAAGGTTGAAAGAGATAGACAAGGTAGGAAGCTAATCTATAGATCATTTTGACAGCTTGCACTCTGGTCTCATCCAAGTCCACCTAAATGTAATTTATTATCTCTACCACCTGTCTCCTCTTTTTCCATCCATATTATCCAATCCAGAAATCATTACCTACTATTTTCACTATTATAATACTAGACACTCTAGTTTGGGGGCTGCAAGTTTGAAGAAGGTAAGAGTAGAGCATCGCATTCATGCCTTAAATAGTTCTATAGACAAAACTGAATACAACAGAAAAATAAATAGTACATCGTGAAAATGGAAACTATGTGGCATAGTTGAAGGTTTGGGTAACTCACAGCAGCAAATAAAAACAAAAAATAATCATAACATGCTTACTTTGAGAATTTCTGAATTAATGCACATTTATAGACATAAGCCTAATCTTTTAGAATGCTTGATTTTTGACTTTGTTTCAAAGAAACAGATGCAATTACATTATTTGTTCACTTTATTTTAATTCACAGAGAACATACAGGAATTAATTTTTTAAATATACCAAAACCTAAACAGGCAACAGTATCAGCCAATATCAGGATATTTGACTTTTCTAATCAAAAAACAAAATTATATCTTCACAATCTTGAAACATACAATAATTTCATGTTCTTAAATATAATGCCACGCTTCCAAATACACTATAAAACAGCTAAAGGCAAATGCTTAAAGCCTGGGATTTTATTCCTAGAAAGTATAGTTGGATTTAATGACTATCAAAAGCAATTATTATATTAACATTTACCTTTATTGGTAATAGTTCTAGAAATAAGAAATGGAGCTGTAGCAATTTAAACAATTCACTTTTCTTAAAAAGACAGCCTGACTATTGTCAAAACTGACCTGTGAGTTCACTAGCTCTACAAAAATTGTGTTAATATTTACTCAGCAGAAGGAGGAGAAAGTTCAAAGCAAATAAGAGTTACAAATTACCACCAACTATATGCAAAGCTACACAAATGATTTAATATAGTACTCTTATGCTACTGTATATTCAAGAAAATCAGAATGTAATTCAATTTTTAATATGTGGGTTTTTACAATTTATAATTATATAGACATGATCATTATTTGTCTGCTTAAAGAGTTTCTCATTGCTATTGATTTGCCTTTCTTTGAAAAGCAGGAGACTATAATAGTTCCTTTAGCTGGTGCATCTCAAATCTGTTACTAAGAGAAAAGAACCTTGAATAAAGAAAAAAGCATGTCACTTCTTTCAAGCTTCATTTCTCCTATTTTATCAGGGGAAAAAAGGGCCTTATAAAAATTGACCAATGCAGTAGAGTTTGAATTTATATTCTCCTAAAATGGTAAACATAATAAATTGAGAACCAAACGCTTAATTTTATTTCATGCCAATTGTAGCTGGACATAATTATAGCAGAAGGACTGACTTTACAGCAATTGTAAAAATGTAAATAAGGCTTTAAAACTCACTCAGGAATTATATTTTATAAATGAAGCTTTCATTTTAACATAAACAATTATCTTAGGGCATGATATGCATTATTCAAAATGTTCTGCCTTTGTTACCATTGAATTGGTAGTTATACTTCAGAAAAACCGAGGAACAGAAACACCTGTTTCTTATCAAATCATATCTCCTAGTGATTACAATAATTTTATGTACAAGATAGACTTTAAAATTTAAATACTGCAATATTCTGAGGTTTATATTTTTAGATAAAAGTTTATTTTAAAAGTATCAGTGGAAAATGTGAAACAAAATGTAACATGACAATTATCAATTTTAGTCCAAATATTCTTAATAGCAAAGTATCAAGTGTCTACATTTAAAATGCTCTTCATAACTTGTATTGATTTTTGTCCTAATGCAAACATTTAATTATTAAAATTTGGAAAATAACTAAATATTTAAAAATGCGACAAAAACTTTCAATAATTTGTTATATTTTCCTCAAATCACCCGCCCATTTGGTTAGTTATTTGTCTATATAAAATTAGGGTAATACTAAATGTATTTTTATAAGTTTGCTGTTTTATTAGTTCCAAAGCTCATGAGATATTAAAGCACATTTTAATTGAAAAAAAATCAAATGGCTTTTAAATCTATGTTTTCTTTTAAAAGAATGAAGTCCATGCCAAGTTGAGTCATGAAGAGAAATGTCAGTGCGATCCCTGGCAGCTGCTCGCTTCCCTGGGAAGGAAGGGCTGGTTAGGAGTACAGTAGCTAGCAAACCCTTCAGCACTCCACAAAGTCACTAGTGGGAAAAGAACAAAGGCCTTTCCAATGCAACTAACACAGATGTGCCCAAAGGCAAACTGTCAGAAACAGTTAAGATGACAGCTACTCACAGTTCATTATTTCCTTCTCACAGGTCACTGGGTGACAAGCTGGGTCAGCATGCTTTGTTGGCTGTCCCAGTCCTTCTCCACCCCCTATTCCATTTAAAAAAGGGTAAAGGACTCCTTTGGATAAACTAATGTAAACAAACACATTCCAGACACTTAATGCCAGAATATGGCATTTACTTTACTTTGGACCAAACTTAGAATTCAATGTACACACAACTTATTTTATCAAAGCAAGGAGAGAAGCACACTTCTATGCCTACTTTTCAGTGATCATTTTAGATTGTGTGTGTGTGTGTGTGTGTGTGTGTGTGTGTTTTAAGAGGTAAAGAAACTGAAATTACATCTACTGTAGTAAATTGTGGAGGCAGAGGGGGAAGAATGTAGATAAATCCCTGCCTTAAGAAAAAAAAGAAGAAGAAGAAGGCACCTGGAGCCTATCACGTATGGAGCCTATCACATAAACCCTGAGAAATGCTCACCAAGAAAATGCCTCTGGAAGATTTCCTATGAAATCAAATCCCAAAAAGATTTACTAGTCAATTCTTGTTGACTATAAAAGCATAAATCTAAGTAAAACCCCTATTAAAAATTCTTTTCTATCTCTACTTGTTTTCAGAACATTTTCACAACTAACACTTGAATGCTTACTACTTTCCTGGAAACTTAAAGACATCTCAGTTAATTCTAACAACCTCAGATAGGTCTTCTGGTATGGCAGCTGACATTAACTGCCCTGTCTTTTTTGGCGTCACTTTTTCTAATACTATATTCCTTTCTTCCAAAGTGCAGTCATCAGATTGCATTGCCTCAGGGAAGAAGCAACAACAGAATGCAAAAGCCAAATCCCTAAGCTACCCAGTGCCCTATACCCTTAGAGAAAATATTTTTAAGCATGGGAAGGGTGAAATCGGCAAAGCAGGTGAGTTACCATGAGGGCCAGGTACAGCATGGGGCAAATACACAAACCCCATATATGTTTCAGGAATCTGAGAGCAGAAGTAAACTGTGCCTCTTTCTTGAGTAAAGCCCAGGATAAGGATGAAAACCCAGGATAATAAGGTCCCAAGATAATGACAAGCGCCAGCTTTCCCTCAAAAATGGCTGAGTAGAAATGGCTGCCAAATAAGCCTAGAGAGGCCAGAAACAGCCTCATAGAGCGGTATTACGAGTTCTCAAGTGTCCCAGTGTTTCTTGAGTTCCTATTTTAGATGAAAACATCAGACAAAGACTTTCCCCAAGGGAATTACATTCTAGTGATGTGAGAATAGTGGAGAGGGGCTTGACTATCTGGCTGCTCAGCCTGTGGTCCTATTGTAGATGGAGCATCAGGGAGTTGAGAATCTTGTATGTGATTAAAAAATAACTAGCAGGAAAAAGAATACCTGGAACTTAAGTTTCCGTACCGTTCTGACACCCCATATTATGATACAGCAAGGTACTAAATTTGTTACTTTGTGTTCTATCTTCAAAACAACAAGTACAAAAGACTTGAGGTTTAAATAATAAATTAAATAAATAATAAATTGGAGAGTCACTTTTGCTATCTATCAGAAAAAACGTTCCCTTCCTGTAAAAATTCCAGGTGGAATATGTAATTTAGTAATACAAAATAGCTTTTTTTTCCCTTTTTTTCTTTTTTTTGATTTTATTATTATTATACTTTAAGTTTTAGGGTACATGTGCACAATGTGCAGGTTTGTTACATATGTATACATGTGCCATGTTGGTGTGCTGCACCCATTAACTCGTCATTTAGCATTAGGTATATCTCCTAATGCTATCCCTCCCCCCTCCCCCTACCCCACAACAGTCCCCAGAGTGTGATGTTCCCCTTCCTGTGTCCATGTGTTCTCATTGTTCCAACCCCATCAAAAAGTGGGCAAAGGATATGAACAGACACTTCTCAAAAGAAGACATTTATGCAGCCAAAAAACATATGAAAAA
The DNA here is from genome assembly GCF_028858775.2 of Pan troglodytes. NCBI lineage: Eukaryota > Metazoa > Chordata > Mammalia > Primates > Hominidae > Pan > Pan troglodytes. The sequence goes on from NC_072407.2 coordinate 35,064,453, forward strand.
ATGCTCATCATCACTGGCCATCAGAGAAATGCAAATCAAAACCACAATGAGATACCATCTCACACCAGTTAGAATGGCGATCATTAAAAAGTCAGGAAACAACAGGTGCTGGAGAGGATGTGGAGAAATAGGAACACTTTTACACTGTTGGTGGGACTGTAAACTAGTTCAACCATTGTGGAAGTCAGTGTGGCGATTCCTCAGGGATCTAGAACTAGAAATACCATTTGACCCAGCCATCCCATTACTGGGTATATACCCAAAGGATTATAAATCATGCTGCTATAAAGACACATGCACAGGTATGTTTATTGCGGCACTATTCACAATAGCAAAGACTTGGAACCAACCCAAATGTCCAACAACCATAGACTGGATTAAGAAAATGTGGCACATATACACCATGGAATAAAATAGCTTTTAATTGAAATAAGTTTTTTGTCTCTTTTCATGCAAGTGACATTTCTATCTACAGTCCATGTATTTAAATTTAGGAAGGCTGGGTGTGGTGGCTCATGCTGATAATCCCATCACTTTGGGAGAGTGAAGTGGGAGGATTGCTTGAGGCCAGGAGTTCAAGAGCAGCCTGGGCAATATAGCTAGACCCCATTTTTACAATAAATAAATAAATTAATTAAATCAAATAAATTTAGGAATTTCCTTAAACTTTAGTGAATATGATAAGAATTATATGGCTCCTTTAAGAGTATTTCAGTCAACAGTAATTTCAAACAGTTTTAGATTAAAATTGCAATTTATAAAGTCAGTTTATGATTTACAACATCAACCCCAACAAAATAATAATAATAAACTTCAGTTTCTAATGAAATAAAGAGGATCAGAGAAATTGTTTCCATTTCTTAACCAAGGATAATTTTTCAATTGGTTAGCAATATCAGTGATGTTATTTTTATTCTAGGAAGGGAAATAGGGTTGATTTGTTATCACTGGTTAAGACCATCTTTTGTGCACTTAACCTTGAGTCCAAATATAATATTCTCATGGAAAATAAAAAGGATTGCCCACGGAGTAGTCTTCTTCAACATAGCTTGGTATTTTAACAATTGGGTGTATGGTCTGTAGTACCTTAGCTTAATTATATTAATGATAGTTATTTCATAGCATTTTAGTGAAATCCCAGGACAGCAACCCATCCTAAGTATAATAATAAACAATAACATACATCAATCTTCAACAAAATACACATAAATGTCACCTTTCTTCATCAAATGTGACCCAAAAACTACTACGCTTGAAAGCCAAAGGGCTTTTGAGATATTTCAATAATCTTCAAGAAATCAATCTTACATGAAACTGAAGGAAAACATTGAATGTCATTGAGCAATAAAGCTCAGTTCTTTCAGTACCCTACCTCTGAGCAGAAGCCTTAGGATGTTTCTCTTCCAGTTTCCTCACCAGTGCTACTGTCAGCTGCCCCGTCTCCTCAAGAGAACCTTCTGGCATTAAATGGGTGTCTGAGGGTTCTGGCAGTTGCTTCAGACCAGGGTTGCTGGCACTTTCTTGCAGAACCTAATAAATGAAATATAGGAATCATGTAGCTAATTTTCATTGAATGGAAATATCTAAACTATACATGCCAAAAATATAACACTGCAGTTTTCATGGTTCCTTCAGTGTTTCTACAACACATAAGTCCTTTGTATGTGGCCAAAAGAAAAGAAGGCAATCCTAAGAAAAAAAGGGTATCACATCTGTTTAATAAAATGTTTATATAAAGCTATATGTTTACATAAATATAAATGTGCATATAGATATTATGTGTATTATTTTAAACTATCCGTAACATTAAGTTGTGAATTTGTGCTTGCCTCCTGAAAACAACTTGAACATTTTTTCTCTTTTCAAAATATATTTTAGAGAGCTATTTCTGTCTTGCCTGTGGCTCCCTACACTGACCTCTTCTGCTAAGTTTCTGCCATGTTCCTGATGAGCTGTGGTCCAGGCACCATGGTGAATGTGATACTCTGTCTGGGTCACATCTACTTGTGCATTTAGCTCCTCTAGGTAGGTCAGAACAAACTGAGGATAAGCCTGTAAGAAAGGAAAAAATAACAAGTAGTATCACCCTTATAAACAATAGCCAAAAATCCATCCAACTGGAAAGAGAGGAGGATAAATTACATTAATAGTAAAAAGGTCTGGCTAATAAACTTTGTACTTTATTATCAATTTCATAACAGAATCAAGCCAAATGACTTTAATATTAACGTTTCTAATTAGTTGTTTAATCTGATTAAGTTTCGCTAGATAGCTCATTTTCACCCTTAGATAAGATTAAAACAGTAAAACAATCTTATATGTTAATAATAATAGCTAAATTTATTGAGTTATTTCTATATACAAGGTATTATTGTATACACAACACATGTATGTAATTGTGTAGTTGCTGTATTCTTTGGAAGTATTCAATTCTGCTCTAGAAGATAAGAAAACAAATTGAATGAATGAAAGAGTTGCATTAAGCATAGATAAGATAGTAACCTGAGGAGCGTCAGACACAAGGTAGAGCATATGTCTATGAACATAGAAAGGGCTAGAAAGACAAAATAGACATTTAATATTCATGACTCACTAAATAACAAACAAAGCAAAAAATATTAATGATATACTAAATACAAATGAAGCACATGAGGCACACGAAAATCATGAGGTCTTTAATTAGCCACCCATTGTTGACTCTCATTTGGGATCTTCTGAAGGATAAAATCTGTCACTGCTCATCAGGCTAACTGGGGAGCACAGCTACTGGTCAAGTGACTCACACACAGCCCTCATGGAACAAGTGTGTGTCATTGTCCCAGGCATCTTTTATTTGTTGGGCTTCCCGGTCAAGTTTTCATTCTGGTTCTTGTAACTACACCAGCAGCAGGAAAGAGTAATGTAGCATAAAGGGGAGGATATATAAATACTGCAGACCAGATTCAGGCTAATATGACCCTTCAACCCACTCATGTAATATTTCACTTATGTTAATCCGGCCCATCTCTCTTTCCTTACATTTTGTTTTATGTTTTAAATTGATTTAATAAGTCATGATGTGAAAATTTTAATTTGTTTTGTGCACTTTTGTGTACCATGGGCTCTAGCCTAGCTTACCAAGTAATACACTTGGAGGCTACCCTTGCATGGAAGTAATTTCCCACATAACAATAAATTTGCATTTTAATCCTTGCAACAGCACTTTGCAATGGGTACTATTATAGTGCTCATTTTAAAGATAAGGAAGCAGACACAGGGAAGTTAAGCAACATGCTTCAGTGTCATTCAGCTTGATTAATAGTCTGTCAAGCCTAAATATGCTGCCTCAATTATAATATAAACTCCTTACTGCACTTTTTAAAGTGTGGAGCTAAAATTCTAAAAAACAAAAATTATGAGGGAGTGTTGAGTAGAGAAATGGCACTAAGGTACTTATATTGTTCTGGAAAAATAGATACTAAATAACTTTTAACTTTGTTAGAAGATGTAATGTAAATATGTATGTTTAAAATGTGAGGCACTCCAAAACCTTAAATGCATATTACTAAGCATAAGAGTCGATCTGAAAAGGCTACAACTCTGGAGACAGCAAAAAGATCAGTGGTTGCCAGTGAGGACAGAAGAGATGCAGCACAGAGGGTTTTTAGGGCTGTTAAACTATTCTGTATAATACTATAATGGTGGATATGTGTCATTATACATTAGTTCAAACCCATAGAATGTGCACCACCAAAAGTGAGCCCTAATGTAACCTGTAGACTTTGGTAATGATGTGTCAGTGTAGGTTCACCAATTATAACAAATGTACCACTCTGGTGTGAGATGAAGATACTAGGGGAGGGTGTACATTTGTGAGGGTAAGGGATATATGGGAACTGCCTTACTTTATGCTTAATTTTGCTGTGAATCTAAAAGTGCTCCAAAAAGTAAAGGCTATTATTTTAATGTAAGGGGCTCCACCAAAAGCACAAGTGACAAAAGAAAAATAAATTGTACTACATCAAAATTTTTAAAAAATTGTGTTGCAAACAATGCCATGAAGAAAGTAAAAAAACAACCTACAGAATGAGACAAAATATTTTCAGATTATAGGTCTGATAAGGGATGTGTATCTGGAATATATAAAGAACTCTTATACTCACTAATGAAAAGACAAATAACCCAATGAAAATACAAGCAAAGGATCTAGTAGACATTTCTCCAAAGAAGATAAACAATTTGCTAAGAAAAGATATTCAACATCACTAGTGATCAGAAAAATACAAATCAAAACCTCAGTAAGGTAATACTTTTTACCCACTAGGATGATAAAGAAAAACAAAATCAAAATGACAGAGAATAACAAGAGTTGGCAAGAATGTGAAGGGGAAACAGCTTGGCTAGTCCTCAAAATGTTAAATGTGGACTTTTCATACGGCCCAGCAATTCCACTCCTAGTTATATACCTATGAAAAATGAAAACATACATACAAACAAAAACTTCCATACCAATGTTCACAGCAACATTATTCATAGTAGCCAAAATAGTGGAAACAAATACAATGCCATTAACTGATAAAGGTATTAAAAAGGTGATGATTCCATACAATGGAATATTATTTGGCAACAAAAAGAAATGAATTACTAAAGCATGCTACAACCTGAATTAACTCAGAAAACATTATGCTAAGTGAAAAAAATCAATCACAGTAAGCCACATATTATATGAGTCCATTTATATGAAATGTCCAGAATGGGCAAATCTATAAAGGCTGGGGAGGGGGGCAGACAGAGGCAGAGGAATAGATGTGAAGTCCAAGATGTCTTTTAGGGAGAACGAAAATGTTTTAAAATTAGATTGTGGTGACGGATGCAAAAATCTGTGAATATACTGAAAAACATTAAAGACCTAAAAATAGGTGAATTATATGGTATGTGAATTATATTCAAGAAATCTATTTTAATGTAATAAAATTTTCAATTAAAACAGTATATAAAGTATAGCTTTAAACCAGCAAAGAAAAAGAAGAGAAAAGGGATCCAGAAAATGTCAAGAAGAGATTATTTTATGCAAATTAAAAGCATAATAAAACAAATCTTTGTTGAATTAATCAATGAGTGTATTAACTATGTAATTATTTTTCTTTTTATGTCCTGACATATATTAGTTGTACATATTTTGGGGGCACATGTTGTTATTTTGATACCTGTATACAATGTATAATGATCAAATCAGTGTAATTGGAATATCTATCACCATAAGCATTAAATGTGTAAAATTTTAAATGTGTACTCCCTTTGACTTAACAAACATATACATATTACAAAGATGTCCATTGCAGCATTGCTCATATTGCGTAAATGTGCATCACCAGGAAAATTTTAAAAGACAGCATAGATGTGGATGTCAGTATGAAAAGATGGCCACAAATACATCCTATCAAGTGGGAAAAAGTATATCACAAAGTAATATGTATAGTTTTGTGTGGGTGGGGGTATGTGTCTCTAATCAAGAATGATACACTATTAATATTGGGGGAATAGGTTCAAGAGGTACTTTTGCTTATCATTTTATTCAGTTCTGAATTATTGAAAATTTTTTTCAAAACTAACATGTATCCCTTTTATTATTTAAATGAGAACCATTTTACACATGCAAATATATGCATAATAATTTTTGGGAATATACAAAAAGCATGCTATTAGTGAATAACTCTGGGAAATGGGAATAAAGTTTGAGAGGAAGAGACTTTACTTCTCATTAATGCATTTTTTTTTTTTTTGAGATGGAGTCTCGCTCTGTAGCCCATGCTGGAGTGCAGTGGTGCAATCTCGGCTCACTGCAAGCTCCGCTTCCTGGGTTCATGCCATTCTCCTGCCTCAGCCTCCCGAGTAGCTGGGACTACAGGCATGTGCCACCACGCCTGGCTAATTTTTTGTATTTTTAGTAGAGACAGGGTTTCCCCGTGTTAGCCAGGATGGTCTTGATCTCCTGACCTTGTGATCTGCCCACCTCGGCCTCCCAAAGTGCTGGGATTACAGGCATGAGCCACCGCGCCTGGCCCATTAATGTATTTTTTCTAATATTAATTTTTATCGCATATTATATTATAAAAATTAATACTTTAAAAAATTGAAAATAGTGATATTATTGCACATACTATTCAGATAATTTTGGAACGAGATTTTTGAATCACTAAGCTAATCCAAAACATTAGCAAAAAGAAGTTTAATCCAAAAAAAATAGGATTTTCATTTTACCTTTAATCTTATTCATCTTTATTGCATTATGTTACTTTTTGTTTTCTTATGTCAGTTCTTATTGTCTTAAGTACATTCAAGACAATTCAACTGAAAAGAATGTGATGGGTAATGGAGAAGCAGATTATTTCATATTGGTTCTGCTAAAAACATCAAAGCCCAAATTCAGCAACAAAAGACCACTGTGTTTTCAATATGAGAGAAAACAATACCAAATATGTTCCACAGTATCAGAACATTAAAAGAATCGACTTATAAAAAGCAAGACAAACAGTAGAAAACAAACAGTAGACACATTCCAAGACCGTAAGTAACAGCAGCATGGCTCAAATTCTGGCAATTGTAAATACCTTATATAGTTATGGTAGCTTCATGTTATGATAGCTTCATCCTCTAATAGAAATAAAGACATTTTATGTAAGTTCATTTCTGAGGTACATGCCCCTAATACTAGAAAGAAGATGTACATGGAATATGGTAAACTTCAATATATAATATATCCAGTGAAATGGAAGAGGAAGTGCCCAAAAGGTAGGGCCATGATGTGGCTGAACATTCTGCTAGACACTGCAGAAGCAAAGACCAAAAGTACAACAATGACAAAAATGCAGTAATGGGCTTTGCTTCCTGGAGTTGAAAGTTTGGCAAAGGTGGCAGACATATATAAATAACACAAAGTGACCAGAGCTATTATTCATCCTCCCATCATGCGTTTGGAGACATTTACAAATTGTCCTGGAATTTTCCCTTTGGAGTCATCCTAAACCATTCATTTCCCAGGTAATATCCAGTCTAATACTTTAATACCACAGTTATTCAGTGTTATCTACTCTAAGACAAGGTGATCTTGACGTCCAATGAGGCACCCACAGGTTCAGTCATCAGACCACCAATACAGACAACTCCTTCCTCCAAAATCGGAAACTCAAATTTTTCTTCTAGGAAGTCAAAAACCTAATCTTTCAACTTTTTCTCCTTTCAACTTTTCTTCCCTTCAACTTCACCAGTGCATCACCCTAAACGGACCTCTAATATCTTAAGCCCTCATTATTTTCCAAGTCCATCAGCTCTTTGGCTGATAATGCATTCTTCACATTCTAACCTATTTTTTACCACCAGAAGATAAATTTTAACAAAGCCCATCTCTAATCACATAATTCCCATTTCAACAACTTCAAATAGCACATACTGGTTAACAACCTACAGTCCTATCCTGGTTTTAAATTCCAGCTATGCTATTTACTGGCTTTGTGACCTTGGGTAAGTTCAACTTCCATAACAGAGAAGTTTTCCCACTAAAGATTGAGTAAGAACATGATCGGAATTTCACATTTACCAAATTCACTCTCAGGATGCAACTGTAACTCTGTTGCTAAACAGAACCCCATCCATTTATGAGATTTTTTCCCATAAATGGAGGAGATGGATCATCTCCATCACTCCCAAGGTGTTCCCTTCATGTCTGTTAGAAAGGCTATGTTTCACCTAACTTTGGACCTCCACAGGAGTGCTTATGTCCTCAAGGGAAGTATGGCAGGCAAGTCTGCCGAATTTCACCTGGAATTTTAAACTCCAGATACTCTACCTACTCTTGGTCAATACAATGATCAGGCATGTTTTTGAAGAGGGTCTCTTTTTTCTTATTATTATACATGCTTTTTATAGAAACTTAGAAAATGTAGTAAAAACTGAAGAAAATAATTATCCATACTTCCACCACCCATTTCACATATAAACTTCCAGTTTTGTCTCTATACATGTTTACGTACAATGTAAATAAATGTAATAAATAAAATATTGTTTTCTTACCCGATTTTTCTCAATTAACAACATTACGATTTTTCTTAATCATCATAAATTATTCTCCATTATTTGTGATGCCAACATTTGGTATTCATAATAAAGACATGCCACAATATATTCATACAATCTCATTGTTGATTTCTTAACCTGTTTTCAATATTCACCATTCTAAATAGTACTATAATGGACATTCTTAAAGATACATTTTGGTGCAAACTATTGATTAATTTCTTGGGGTAAGTTGCTATAAGTGAAATTTCTGAGTCATAAGGAATATGCATTTTTTAAGGATTTTGATAAATGTTGTCAAACTGACCTGCAGGAATATTGTGCCACTCTCTTTGATGGTCCCCAAAGTTCCCTGCTTCCTTGTATTCATACCTTTGTGTAGCCCCTCCCATACTGTCAACTCCAGGAAGCAAAGCCCATTACTGCATTTTTGTTGTTGTTATATTTGTGGTCTTTGCTTCTGTAATGGGTAGCAGAGTATTCAGTCACATCATGGCCCTACCTTTTGGGCACTTCCTCTTCCACTATGTCATCCAAAGAATTTGGCAGAAGTGGTGGATGCCATTTCCGAGATGAGGTTATAAGGGGCACTTCAGCTTCTGTTTTGCTCTTTTGTTCTCTCTCACTCTTTTGTCTAGCTCATGTTGTGCAGGCCCACATGGCAAAGGAACTAATGCCTCTGGGCTACAGCAAGTAAGTATGCTTAGAAGTAGATCTTCCAGCCTTGGTCAAGCCTCAGATGTTTGCAACCTGAGTTAGTCTCACAAGTAACTTTGAGTTAGAACTACCCAAGTAAGTCACTCCAGGTTCCTGGCCTACCAAAACTATGAAATAATAAGTATTTGCTGTTTTAAGTTACTATGCTTTGAAGTAATTTGTTACACAATTAAAAAATAAAGCAAAAGATAACTGATACATAAAATGAGTGTGTTAGTTTTCTTGTATCTTTACCAGCATTGTATATTCCTAGTTTTACATCTTCCTAATGTTAAAGGGAAGAAAATACCATCTCATTGTTTTACAGTTATTTTATATCTAGTGAGGCTGAAATTTTTATTTAGTTTGGCTCTTGTAATTTTTCTCTTGTCATGTATTTCCTTTTAATGTCCTTTGCCCATTTTTGTATTGAAGTGCATATCGTTTTCTATGCCTATATAAGGTTTATTATATATTGAGTATTATCTCATTCTCTGATGTTTATGTTGCAAAGATTTTCCCCATTTTTCATATTCTCCTATTTATTTTTGCTTAATTATTTTAGATTTAGGAGTTTTTACATTTTTATATACTGAAGTCATTAGTTTTTCCCTGTATGGATTCTCCCTTTGTTTGCACACTTATGAAGATGTACTTATGAAGATGTACTATGAAGATGTCTACTCACTATTACACTGGGTTAGATGTTTAATCCATATTTTCTTCTATTTTATGGTTCCACGTTTAAATCTTTAATTTAGCTGAAACTATGAATTGTATAAAGGAGGTGATATAATTTTACTAACTTTTTGTAAAGGAATAGAGGAATTGTTAACTTTAAAAACAAATAAGACAAAAGACTTATCCAAGTAAAAACAATACAACAAAATGCAATAAATGTATTTAAGCTTGTTCATTATTATTATCATTATTAGCTACAAATTATCAATTTGCTGTTAAAGGCCAGGATCTGTGCCAAATACTTAAAATGCTAGTATTAATAGCTCCATTTTCCAGAGGAAGAATTTGAAGCTTAAAAAGGTTAAATGACTTGTCTAAGGCCACACAGCTAATAAGTGTTGGAGCCAAGATTAGTTATTAATATCCTAAAGCAGTAATTCTGCCTTTTTAAAAAATAAATAACATGAGCTCCATTTATGATCCAGCTGCAAATAATTATCAAATTATCCTCCATTTTATCCTTAACTAGATGGAAATAGTTTTGAATATGACTAAATTTAGAGCTAATCAAAATTTCTAAACCTCTAAAAGAATGAAATGCCTCATTAATAAATAGTTTTGCTTTGGGAATTTAGAGTAGCTATTGTAAAAATATCAGTGATTGTGTTTGGGAATTAAGTTTTAGAAACAAAACCTTGAAAATAATTTGTGTTTGAAGCATAAAAGTATGCATCATTTGATAATCAGCAATAATATTGTTAGGAACAATTTAAAAATTGTAAAATGAGACAAAAAGAAAGGTAAAATGAGTAGCTGAGCAGCAGTGGATATGAAGGCACCTAAATTTGGGGAAAAAAATGAGAAAGTACACTTAAAACTTGATTCTGCTCTTCTATGTCTGTTGATGGAAAAAGTGAGATTTAGATAAGATGGAATTATGTTCTTGGGTAATATGAGTCAACTGTGTTCAGGTATGTTTCATAATTACGTGCAGGCACAAGCCAAACAGCTGGAGAGATATTTTGGTATTGTCTAAAAATTCTACTTTTTATTTTTACCAAGAAGTACAAGACTCCTTCTTCATCTACCTAGAGCCTCACTCTGGCTCAGGAATATGGTAAAGATTATAAATGGCATGAGGGATGAATAAAAGGAAAGTTGGAGTGAAATCTTGAGCAAAGTTAGGAAAGGTAATTCTTAAAAAGCTTTGACGTTTCATTGATGTGTCAAATTCCCTTCTATGAACAGAACTAAAGGTGAATAGTTCGGGCTGGGTTAATAAATGGGGTGAAATTTTAGCTGGTGTACCAACAAATAACTATTCAGGGAAGGAAATGTTATTATAACACATTTTTATATTTAAATTGTATCAAACTCTAAATTTCTAAAATGATGCAAGTTGTGACGTAATTCTAGAACAGTAGAAAAATAAAATCACCATGCTTATCAGTCAGGGTCCAGTAAGGAGATACAAACCACATAGTAATCAAAGAGGGAAAGTTGAACATAAACAATTAGTAACAGGGGATTGGAGTGGCTAGTAACAGTTAAAGAGAACACTAAAGAATATAAGAATGGCAGGTATAGGGGAAATGGAAGGTATAGAAAGATGCCTGACTCATGGCTCAGATCCAGTTCACATCAGAGAGGGCACAGCCATGTCTCACTGGACGTCGAAGAAGTCACTGAGGGGTGGCACCAGTAGTATTCACTGCAAACTGACTTTGGAGTTACGGGAAGCTGTCCATAGGGAGGTGTTTAGCTGGTAACCCTCCACACAAAACTCATTTGCTATGGTCTGAATGTGTCCCCCAAAATTCGCATGTTGAAACTTAATTGCCAATGTGATAGTATTAAGAGGTAGGGCCTTTATGAGTTGATTGAGTCATACGGCAGAGCTCTCATGGACAGAATTAAGGCCTTTATAGAAAGGCTCAAGGGAGTTTGTTCAACCCTTTCTGTCCCTTCTACCATGTGAGAATATGGCATTTGTCCCCTCAAGAGGATGTAGCAACAAGGCAGACAGCAGCCCTCACCAGACACCAAACTTATTGGCATTTTGGTCTTAGACTCCCCAGCCCTCAGAAGTATGAGAAATAAATTTCTATTGTTTATAAATGACCCAGTCTGTGGTATTTTGTTACAGCAGCACAAATGAGACAAATTGGTACCCAGAAGTAGGGTGTTGTTATAACAAATGCTTAAAAATGTGGAAGTAGCTTTGGAACCGGGTAATGAACAGAGGCTGTGAGAGTTTGAAAAAGCAGGATAGACAAAGCCTATATTACCATGAATGGATCATAAAGGGTGACTCTGGTGATGACTCTGAAGTGAAGAGCTGTAGACAGAGCCTAAATTTTTTTATAATTACTATTATTTGTATACATTTAAGAAGCACAAGTGCAATTTTGTTACATGGCTATATTACATAGTGGTGGAGTCTGGGCTTTTAGTGCATCCATCACTTGAATGATATATATTGCATCCATTAAGTAATTTCTCATTATCCATCCTCTCACCCTTCTGAGTCTCCAATATCTATCATTCTACACTCTATGTCCATGTGTACACATTATTTAGCTTCCACCTATAAGTAAGAACATATGGGTTTTGTCTTTCTTTTTCTGAGTTGTATCACTTAATGGTCTCTGTCAGTTGCATCCATGTTGCAGCAAAATATATTATTTCATTCTTTTTAACAGCTGAATAATATTCCACTGTGTATATATACCACATTTTCTTGTCTATTTGTTCACTGATAGAACCTTAGGTTGATTCCATATCTTTGCTATTGTGAATAGTACTATGATAAACACATGAGTGCATGTATCTTTTTGATATAATGATTTCTTTTCCTTTGGGTAGATATCCAGTAGTGGGATTGCTGGATGAAATGGTAGTTCTATCTTAAGTTCTCTGAGAAATCTCCATATTGCTTTCTATACAAGTTGCACTATAATAATTTACATTTCCACCAAGAGTGTATAAGTGATCCCTTTTCTTTGCATCCTAGTCAATATCTGTTATTTTTGTCTTCTTCATAACAGCCATTCTAACTAGTGTAACAAGTATCTTGTTTTAATTTTGCAGTTCTCTGATGATTAGTGATGTTAAGCATTTTTTATACCCTTGTTGGCCATTTGTATGTCTTCTTTTGAAAAATGTCTATCATGTCCTTCACCCACTTTTTAATAGAGTTATCTGTTTTGGCTTATGCTGCTGCTGAGTTCCTTGTAAATTCTAGACATTAGCCCCCTGTGGGGGACTCTCAAAGTGCTCAGATTACAGGTGTGAATCACCATGCCTGGCCCATTCATTCTTTTTTTTTTTTTTTTTTTGAGACAGAGTTTCGCTCTTGTTGCCCAGGCTGGAGTGCTGGAGTGTAATGGCGCGATCTTGACTCACCACAACCTCCGCCTCCTGGGTTCAAGTGATTCTCCTGCCTCAGCCTCCCCAGTAGCTGGGATTACAGGCATGTGCCACCACGCCCGGCTAATTTTGTATTTTTAGTAGAGACGGGGTTTCTCCATGTTGGTCAGGCTGGTCTCAAACTCCAGACCTCATGTGATCCACCTGCCTCAGTCTCCCAAAGTGCTGGGAGTACAGGTGTGAGCCACTGCACCTGGCCCCATTCATTCTTTTTTATTCTTTTTTTTCTTTATTTTTGTTTGACTGGATTAATTCCAAAGACCTGTGTTCAAGTTCTGAGATTCTTTCTTCTTCTTGATCTAGGCTATTGTTGAAGCTCTCAAATGCATTTTGTAATTCTTTCAATGAAAATTTTATTTCCAGTTGTTCTGTTTACTTAATTTAATTTAATTTAATTTTTATTTTTTGAGGCAAGATCTCACTTTGTCACCCAGGCTGGAGCGTAGTGGCATGAACACAGCTCACTGCAGCCTTGACCTCCTGGACTCAAGCAATCCTCCCACCTCAGCCTTCTGAGTAGCTGGGATCACAGGCATGCACCACCAGGACTGGCTAATTTTTAAATTTTGTAGAGCTGGGATCTTGCCATGTTGCCCATGCTGGCCTCAAACTCCTGGGCTCAAGCAATCCTGCCTTGGCCTCCCAAAGTGCTAGAATTACAGGTATGAGTCACCATGCCCAACTGCTGTTTATTTGGAGATATAGATGTCCTTGATAAATTTCTCATTAATCCTGGATTTATGTTTGGATTTCTGTATTGGTTTTCAGATCCTCTTATTGGTGTCCGTGTCTAGGAAAATGGGTGATATACTTTCCAGTGTCATTCTTTCTCACACAGTGTCCCAGTGTGATATCCAGGGCTTGGGAGGCTCAAGGTGCTCTTCTGTGTCCTGGATTCCCCAGGGGGAGGTAGATCACAGAGGAACTCACTCTCCCTCTCCCATATTGGGGATTCACTTGCCATTTTCAGCTAGACCCCACCAAGCAGGCTGCCTGACCACCTTCTGTTTCCCAGCATCTAGGTTTTCTTTTGCTTGTCTGTTAAGCTTGTTTTCCTTCTTGGATAAAACTTCACAGTGTGAATCTCTACACACTGGTTTGCTTCTTCCAGGTGGGTGAGGAATGCTGGAGAATCCTCTCATCTGCCACCTTGGGAAACTCTAAAGCTTCTTAGAGATTACTCAAGTGGTTGGGATGAGAACATTAGTAGAAATATAGACAGTAAAGCCCATTCTGTTGAAGTCTTAGAAATGAGAAACAGACCTTGACCTGTTTCTGTAAATAAAGTTTTATTGAAATGTAGACACATCCATCCATTAACATATTATCCAGTGTCTGGCTCTTTAGAAAAACATTCGCCAACCCTGCCATATAGTATTCCAATGAATACACAGTGTCTAATACAATTTATTTATCCCTTCTACTGCTGACATCCATTTGAGTAATCACAACTCTGAAGCTACTAGAATTAGTATTGCTATTAACATTTTATTAATTTATTGTTTCCTTAATATATGTAAGCATATGACCATTTGTTGGCATATGACTAGTAGGGGAATTGCTGGGTTGTCTAGACATGTTCAACAGTAGTAGATACTGGTAGTTTCCCAAAGTACCAAATTCTTCATTTCAATGTAGAAGAAAACTGATGCCCTAAAATGCTGGGTAATATTATAGCAATGAATTAGGAAAAATTATTTTTGACTTTAGAAAATGTGTTTTAAAATTTAAAAAAAAGTTAAAGGAAATTATTGAGTTAAGTTAAATTCTAAATTTCTAGGTACAGAGTGAAGTCATATATGCAGAAAGAGCATTTCTTGCTCTAAACAATAGATAGTACCCTTTATAAGAATCTGGGAATAGAAAAACTTAGGCATAAAAGCTGTGGATTATGAAGTCCTTACCTTTGAATAAATGCAACCATCAGTTCCAAACACCCACTTCTGAGATTCATCTCCACTATGTCTGTAACGAAAATGTAATTTAGAGATTGACATCTTCTCTCCACAGAAACACTTGTAGGTTTTAAATAAAATGATCATTTTCCAGATAGCCTGGCAGGAGGACTGCCCACACTCTACCAAAGATTCTGCCACCATCACTTTTATCTCAGCAGCTAAAGCTTTCCCTAAGACAACCAATTTCCCTCCTACAATGCTCTGGTACCCTAAGGGGGGTAAGTATGTGCATGTGTGTGTTACCAGTAGCAACAGTGATCAAAAATTTTAGAGAACAAATACAATCAATGAGAATATTATGGAAAGTTCTGCCTGCAAAAAAGATCCTCTATGAGACAAAGAAAGAGACTTAATTAAATATAAAGATTAAGAGAATAGTAAGAAAAAAGATACCATGGAAAATTAGGAACCTCACGTGCCTAATTCTGAAACAACTAGAGAATTTTGTCAGGGAATATTGTATTTTCTCAGCTAAGTCTGAGTAAGAAAAACCTAAAATGTGATGAAGCTAATTATGCCTAAATTAACTAATCATGTATTCATTAATATTTAGAAATCTTACAAAGGTAGAACAAAAATGAATTAAATTAAGTGTAACAGGATGTTAAACAAGACTTTTCCTACTGCCTCTGAGTTTTGACAGAAACATCAAAGGTTGAGTATAAGAGGTGTCAGGTAATGCTCTATTCTATTCTAAAGCAAGGTGCTATGTGATCTGGGCAGAGTATGTAAAGGCAGCCATCCAAAACTAGTTCAGTACACATTAGTCTTTAGCCTACATCCAGTCATGTAAAAGAATATGAAGAATTCATAGGCATGTTGAAATGGATGCTTAATAACAATGTAGGTGTCTAGAATCCTAGCCTCAGAGGTTTTGATTCTGAAGGTCTGGACCCACCCCCCACCCAAAAAATCTACATTAACAGGTGTTTCAAGTTATTCCAATTATAAAATTCTGGGGATTTCTATGTGTGTGGTTAATAAGCCAAACTTTGGAAACCATGTACTATAATAATGAGGGCAGTGAGGAAATGAAAAATCAAATGTTTAAACTTAGAAATAGTAAGAAACATGTTGTCTCTGTGCTGGGTTCTGGGCACAGAGCTTCTAACTCCCTTGACATTCCTTGAGTGATAGAAGCATCTTTTGTCCTAATGAGGGGATTCTTGGAAGGCTCCTGGATGAGGGCTGGTCACCAGAAAGACCAAGTCATGATTCAAACACTGGAACTTTTAGTGTCCCTGTGCCTTCTCTTAGGAGAAAAGAGGAGCTGGAGAATGAGTTAATAATCAATCATACCTCCATAAAAATCAACAGAATATAGGATTTGGAGAGCTTCTAGGTTTGTGAACACATCCATGTGCCAGGAGGGTGGTGCATCCCAACTCCACAGGAACAGAATCTCCTGTCCTCAGGACACTTTCAGACCTTGCCTTGTGTACCTCTTCATCTGACTGTTCATGTGTATCCTTTATCATATCCTTCATAATAAACTGGTAAACATAAGTAAATGTTTCTCTGAGTTCTGTGAGCCATTCTAGCAGATTATCAAACCCAACGAGGGGGTCATGAGAATCCCGACATATAGCTGGTTGGTCAGGAGTATAGGTGACAACCTGGGACTTGTGACTGGTGTTTTAAGTGAAGGCAGTCTTGTGGGACTGAGCCCTTAACTTGTGGGATCTAATGCTAACTCCTGGTAGATAGTGGCAGAACTGAATTGAATTGTAGGACACACAGCAGGTGTCCACTGAGAACTGAAGAATTGCTTGATGTGAAAAAACAAAAATAACACATCTAATATCAGAAGTGAAGTGTATGAAGTAGAGAAAACTACAAAAATATTATAAAGGAGAAATGATTTGATGATTGAATAAATGAGGTGGAGGTTAGAGAGAGTAGACAAGGGTGAGTCTCAGATGTCAAAATTGGGAAAAGAAGAGGAACATGACACCATTAAAGGAAAATGAAATGAGAATGGAGCAGAGGCGGGCAGAGATGTGAAAAATAAGAAGAGTTCTAATAGTTATGTAAAAGTGTTTAATATTAAATAAAATATCTTTCAAGGTATAACTGACCCCTAAGCTAAGGATCCCATTCTAAGGCTTTGACAATGTAATTGTTGCTCAAAACATCAGCATTAGGTAGGGTGATGAAGGTATCGGGGGAAGTTGTCTTTCTAAGGATCTTTCTATATTATAATTAATAAAGGAAAAGAGAAGCTTTTTAAATTTTGACTTGGGGTCCAGAACTAAAATGATGGTTATGATAATAATGATTATCCAAGAAAAAACAGACTGTGAGAATTTGAATGGAAGTGAGGGGCTATCCCAGTCGAGTTCTCATTTTATAGATGAATAAAATGAGATGCAGAGAGATGAAGTGAGCTGGTCAAAATCACAGCACTAGTTATTATACAAATAGGAACCAGAACCCATAATGTCTGACTTAAGCTCAACATCTCAATTAGATCAGAAAAGTATAACGGAAATTATTTTGTTTAAGTGGAAGACTGAAAATGGAGTCAACATCTTAGTCTCACTAATTATAATTTGACACAATCTCAGTAACTTAATACATATTGATATAATCATAATGTTTTTATACAACTGTATTAAAATAATCGCCAGTTTTATACTATAACAAATTCTCCTGAGGTACTGAGAAAGTTCATATTTCAAACCCTGAATGAAGAAATAACAAAAACAATATTGCTAGTCTTTAAAGCTGTCAATCCCAAGCTGAGAAGTATACTCTTTTCAAAATAATAAAAAAGAGTGATTGCTGTAATGCTTTGATAGAGATGTGTTGGGTTGCGATAAAATTTAGATCATTTTAATTGTAAGGGCTATAACTCAATGCAGCTTCATTGCTTACAAGCAATCTCTCCTGTTTCATAAATTATTGTGAGTATATTTCTTCGAGATAAATAAAATGGCAAATGATAATTTTTCAAGGTATACGACATCTGCAATTGGCAATTAATAAACTGATGTTAACCATACAAATCTGTAAAATTCAGAATTTTGTCTTTTAATCGAATTACGGTGTTGCCTTGATGATGAATTATGCTGATTTGAGTTTCGACTTTCTGAACTTACAGCATCTTCTCTCAAAACTAATACAACAGAAAAGATGTCCACCAAGCTGGCAACTGTGTGAGGGCAGAGACCATGTATATCCTCAGAGCTGATCACAAGGCCTGGCATGTAACAGGATATTAAAGCTATCTTTGAATAAATAAAAACGTGAATAAAGTGTCAGAATGTTACTACCCTAAAAATTAATCATAAAGCCATCTGAAAATGTTTTAAATTTAATATATGGCTGTTTAGGGAACTTAAAAGATCTTTTTGATAGATGGCTAAAGAAGATAAATTACACATTTGTTAAGAAAAAAAGAAATAAGGCCGGGCGTGGTGGCTCACGCCTGTAATCCCAGCACTTTGGGAGGCCGAGGCGGGTGGATCACGAGGTCAGGAGATTGAGACCATCCTGGCTAACATGGTGAAACCTCGTCTCTACTAAAAATACAAAAAAATTAGCCAGGTGTGGTGGCACATGCCTGTAATGCCAGCTACTCGGGAGGCTGAGACAGGAGAATCGCTTGAACCCAGGAGGTGGAGGTTGCGGTGAGCCAAGATCATGCCATTGCACTCCAGCCTGGGCAACAAGAGTGAAACTCCATCTCAAAAAAAAAAAAAAAAGAAAGAAAAGAAATAATTCTGAAAGAAATGCAAATTTCTAGCATTTGTCAAATTTTATCAAGCTTCAATTCTGTTCTGGCATATCTTTTCCTAGAAAATTCTACTAAAACCATGTAGTCTTATATAATCTATAACCTCTGGGAGCTTACTAGTATCACTTCTGTTGGTAGTCTACTTAAATCTATAAATGTTGTCCCTAAATTTTACCAAAGTTGTAAAAAAACAAATCTCTCATGAAGTGCCACATTAGGCTGGATGAAAAGGTATCATTCTAATTTACAATAACTTCTTAAAGAAATAAAATTTCTACACACAAAAGTGTATCTGCCTATTTTTCAAGACATTTTATATGTAGAAAAATCAAATTTAGATCCAACATACAATGATGCTCAGATGAGACTCATTTAGAGAATGATATCATAGACTTTCCTCTTCTTGATCAAAAAGCACCAAGCTAAAAAGATTTTTTAAAAACAAAAAATAACAACGACATCAATAATGAAAGGAAGGGAAAATGGAGGAGCTATATTCCATCCAAGAATCAGTCATAATATCATGACATACACTGAACTAAGGTTGAGAGACTTGAGTTCTAGTCCTGCATCTAACGTTAACTAGACATATGACCTTTAGTAGATCACTTAGTCTCTAGTGGCCTTGGAATTTTTTTTTAATAATGATGATACTCTTATCACAACTGCCATTATCACCACCTCTACCACCACTAGTAAAGAGAATTTTGAAGCACGCATTCTTCAGATCCTTCCTTCTCTGAAATCATATGACTTCCAAGTGTTCTCATTTTATAAGTGAGGGAACTGAGAATGATCTGCCCTGGGAAGCTTGCTAAGTAGTGTAACCCTATTAAGCATGCATATGTGTAAATGTCTATATAGGTAATATAGATATAGATATCACCCATACAGCTATATCGATATGTGATATAGATACAGATATGATATAGATATCTATATCTATACATCACAAACATATGTGTGTAATACATTTACACATATATATGTGCATAATACATTTACACATATATATGTGTGTAATACATTTACACATATATATATATCTGTTTGTATGTGTTTATACACTCACACATTCATCATTTCCTGGTAACTATATGGAGGGCTATTATCATGCTTCAGGATCACAAGTTTCTTTTCTCAGACAGCCTCAAATGGCTCTGGTGTCTATCAATGCTACCCGGGCCAAAAGTAGAATGCATGTAGAGGATGGGGAAAGGGATTTCCAGTCCATAATTCATAACATAGTAAGAACAAAGACAAGGTTCATTCAGTAATCCACATAGTGTGAAATTACACATGGACAACTTTCTATTTGATGTTGACGTTTCTAATGGCGTAACCTATATGTGTTAATACAACTTCTGTCTGCTGCTATTCCTTAACATTACACAGCTACACTTGCTGATTGTATGTAAAGGTGTCCTTAAAGCAGTGTGTGTTTTTAACCTAGTCCGGTAATGTTTGCCAGTTGTCACTGCATTTTTAGCAAGACCTAAATGGCAATAAAAAAAATGGATGCAAAAAGCTATAACTGAGAAATTAACCTTGAAATATGAAAGACGGTAAAGATTACTTGAGATTGGACAGGGTTCCATGTAAGTCTGAAACTTCTTTTATGGATCATCTTTAAGATAGAACATTCAGTTCTGTATTTATTCTGATTTAAGAAACGTACAGACTAAAGATAGAAAAGAGGTCTCCTTTGGCAGGTCCATTAGTCCATTGATTTTACATGTAGGGGCTTTTGCAAATTCAAAAGGCTTTATGGGCCAGACAGGTATTAGAAATTCATGAAGCAGTGAGAGCCAGCGTGAGGACTGCCAAAGGGAACGGTGGAGAACATGGCAAACTGGAGGATGTATGTTCCATCTAAAGGGGACATCACCACTCAGTTCCTTCCTGATGGGTGTCATGACAGAATTCAGATCCAGTGCCATTTCAGATTTTTTCTGAAAAAATGAAAACCCATTTCAGATTTTTTCAAGAAAAGCCAGAAGTATGTCACTTTTGTGTGAAATCTTCCTATTTCTATAGGCTCACGACTAATTCAAAAATTGTAATAACATGCAAGCCAAACAAAATCCATGGGTTAACAGTTTTTAACCTTTATAATCTAATCTTCCTCTGTGCGTGCATGTGTGTGCAAGTGTTTGATGTTATGTTAGTTTTTTAGTTGAACACTAAAGTCCAGATACCCTGTATATCTGCAATCCTTAAAAATGAAGCAATATCAATATTGAATGGTGCTCTGGAAAATAACTTCGATTCAACTAGTTTATCTGTAAGGTGTCCAAAATATCTTTTGGAAAATAGCATTTTTAAATGATTTTTGAGATGGTTTAGGTCACCTGGTAAAGAGATTGTTGGTTTACCTTTCATCCATTAACAGTCAGATGCACAGATAGAAAAATATATATATTAAAAGGGAAAATACGCACAAGCACTTGCTATATTGAATAAGAATAAGATTATTAACACCAAATGAGACATAATTGAACTAATGAGGCATGATATGTTTATAATATTCTTTTGTGAGTTGTCAGGTTGCTACTTTAAGTACTAGTTCTATTATTTCTAGCATATAAAGGC
The DNA here is from genome assembly GCF_028858775.2 of Pan troglodytes. Taxonomy (NCBI): domain Eukaryota; kingdom Metazoa; phylum Chordata; class Mammalia; order Primates; family Hominidae; genus Pan; species Pan troglodytes. The sequence continues at coordinate 35,085,600 of NC_072407.2, forward strand.
TATGTCTTGATTCATAGCTTTTGTTAAAATCATATAATACTACTTAGAAAAAGAGAAAATTTTTATCTCTAGAAATTGCTGTCACATGAAGATATTTATTGTTATTTATAATAAAATATGGTTATCTTAAAAAAAACAAGTCACACAGTCATTTTAGATGTCCTGGAAAAGATAAATGTGTTTGAAATTACCCAGAGGTGAGGTAAACTCTAAAAATTTTGGTCCTTCCTGCTTTCTAAAATGAAGTATAACTTCATAGTCAGTGAGAACTTCCAGTTTTCTAAATTTCCTATTTTGGCTCCACCTTGGATTTCGCTTTTTGGATAAAGGCAAGTTAAAAGGTGAGCAGGAGGGAGGATCCCTACACAATTAGGATGATATGCCTTTGTATTAATGCAACTTGCCTTCAACTTAAGTACTTCCCTCCCTCTCTTCCTTCCTTCTTTTCTAGATTAAACAAAATCTTTTCTTATTTTTGTTTGTTTGCTTGTTTCATGAACATCTCTTTTCTTGCCCAAGCTTTCTCCTCTATAGGTAATAAGAACATTGAGTCTTCAGCCTCAACCCACTCAATTCCATGACAATCTTGACCAGAGTAGAAGGAGACCTCAATATTTCATCAGCTGATCTGGTCTTAGCCCACTGAGGTAATGGGCTTAGTTAGCCTCAGTGGGCTAAGACCAGATCAGCTGATGAGATGTTGCAGTACTTTCAGTATCCGGTGTGCCTAGTGAGAGTCCTGGGCATGAAGAGTATGCCCATCAAGCTATCTATAACTTTCCAATCACCTGCCATTTTGACCTAGGCCACTGATGAACTATCCCATTGAGAAAGGCCTTCTCTCACTGTCTCCTTCTAAAGTAACCATTTAGTCATTCCTTATCATTTTTATTTTTTCTTAATTGTTTTTAAGGTTTTTTTTTTTAAAAAAACAGCTTTATTGAAAAATAATTGACATACAGTATTGCACAATTAGTAGTCACATATTCAAAGGGTAAAATTTGGTAAGTTTTGAAATATATATACATCTGTGCAAGCAACACAACAATCAGGATAATGAACATATCCACATCTGTCATGCAAAATGAATCACTCCTAAAGTTTATTTATGCCCTTTTTTAATCTCTCCCTCCTGTCCCTTCCCCATCTTCCTATCTTCAGGCAACCACTGATCTGCTTTCCATTACTCTACATTAGTTAGCATTTTCTAAATTATATATACATTGAATCAAACAATATGTACTTTTTTTGTTTTATTTTCTACTTTCCTTCAGTGTAATTACTTTGAGATTCATCTACATTGTTGAATATATCAAGAGTTTATTCCTTTTTATTGCTGGGTATTCTATTGTATAGATTATCTGTTCACCTATGGATGGGATGGACATTTGAGTTATTTCTAGTTTTTTTTCTGTAGGCTTTTAGAAATAAAGCTGCTAAGAACATTGATTGATTGATTGATTGATTGATTGATTGACACAGGGTCTCGCTCTGTCACTCAGGGAGAAGTGCAGTGGTGCAATCATGGCTCACTGCTGCATCGACCTTCCAGGCTCAAACAATCCTCCTGCCACAGCCTCCTGAGTAGGTGAGACTACAGGGGCACACAACCATGCTCAGATAATTTTTAATTTTTTAGTTAAAAATTTTTAATTTTTTGTAGACACAGGGTCTCACTATGTTGCCCAGGCTGGTCTCAAACTCCTGGTCTCAAGCAATCCCTCCCTCCTCCCTCAGCCTCCCAAAGTTCTGAGATTACAGGTGTGAGCCACTATGCCTGGCCACTATGAACATTTATACATGAACAAAGTATACATTCTTCGTATGAATGTATGCTTTCATTTTCTTTGCATAAATTTCTAGGAGTAGAATGGCTGGGTCATAAGGTAGATGGATGCTTAATATTTTAGGGAAGTATCAACTGTTTTCCAAAGTAACTAAACCACTTTATATTTCCACCAACGACTTATGAGAGTTCTAGTTGTACCACATACTCACCAATACTGGTATGGTCAATCTTTTAAAGATTAGACATTCTAACAAATATGTAGTGATGCTTCATTGTAGGTTTATTTGGCATTCCCCTAATGAATAATAGTGTTGAACATATTTTCATATGCCAATTGTATATCTGCCCTGTTAAAGTAACTCTCCAAATCATTTATCCCCATGTTTTCTTGAATTGTGTGTATGTATTTTGCAAATATATATGATTTGCAAATATTTGCATCTTGTGTGTGGCTTGTCTTTTCATTCTCTCTTCATTCACTGTCTTTCAGAGAATAGAAATGTTTAATATTGTTGAAGTGTAACTTGTCAATTTTTATTTTTGTGGATCATGCTTTTGGTGTCATATCTGAGAAAGTTTTGCCTAATGGAAGGTCACAAATAGTTTCTCCTATGTTTTCATCTAAGATACCTACAGTTTTAGGTTTTACATTTAGGTCTATGATCATTTAGAGCTAATCATTCTTAAGCTATTCTTGCACTCCTGGGATAAACCCCACTTGTTCATGATACATCTTTTTATAAATTGTTGTATTCCATTTGCTAAAATTTTGTTAATCATTTTTTGCACTTATAGTCATGAGAGATACTGGTCTATGATTTTCTTTTCCTAAGTTTTGTGACCAGGATAATGCTGACCCCCTAGAATCAGATGGAAAGTATTCCTTCTTATTTCTTTTCTGGATAGGATTGTGTAGAATTGGTATTATTTTTCCTAAAATGTTTGCAGAATTTCCCAGTGAAGCTAGTGAAGTAATCTGGGTCTGGAATTTTCTTTGTAGGAAGGTTCTCCATTTCTTTAAGAGATGTAGGACTATTCAGGTTTCCCATTTTTTCTTGAGTAGGCATTGGTGATTTGTGTCTTTTAAAGGAATTGGTCTTTACCACCTAAACGACAAATTTACTGGCACATGGTTGTTCAAAATATTCCCTTATCATCCCTTTAATAACTGCGTGATATCTCTCATTGCTGATACAGGTAATTTGTGTCCTCTCTTTTTATCTGAACAATCTGACTAGAGATTTATTAGTTTTTTTTTAATCTTTTCAAAAAAATCCAGCTTTTAATTTCATTGGTTTTCTTTTTTTTCTATTTTACTGATTTCCACTCTTTTATTATCCCATTTCTTCTGCTTACTTTGTGTTTGATTGGCTCTTACAGTTTCTTAGAGTGGAAGCTGAAGTCATTGATTTAATATCTTTCTTCTTTTCTTACACAGACATTTATATAACTTTCCCTCTGAAAACCTCAGCAGTGTTTCATAAATTTTAATATGTTGTATTTTCATTTTCATTCAGTTCAAAATACTTGCTAATTTCCATTTTGATGCCTTCTTTGATTCATGGGTTTGTTATAAATGTGTTCAAATATCTGGGGGTTTTGCAGAAAACTTGCCACTATATTTTAGTTTAACTCCATTATCATCAGAGAACAACACTCTATATTACTTGAATTTTCTTAAACTTATTTAAACTTGTTTCATAGCCATTATATAGACTATTTTGGTTAACATGCTATGTACTTCAAAAAATGCATCTTCTGCCGTTATTGAATGCATTTTTCTATAAATATCAATTAGGTAAAGTTGGTCTGTAATGTTATTCTAGTCATCTATATCCTTACAGGTTTTTTCACTTGTTCTGTTAATTATGAAACAGGGTATTATTGTTGCTCACTAGAGTTTTAGATGTTTCTCTTTTTCCTGGCAATTCTATCAGCTTTCACTGCAGGTATTTTGAAGCTGTGTCATTTTAAAAAAATTAGAATTGTTATGTTCTCGTGATAAATTAACCCCTTAATCATCAAATGGCCCTATTTATCCCTAGTAATATTCTTTTTACTGAAGTCTACTTTATCTGATACTAATATATCCATTCTTACTTTATTTGTATTAATTTTATCATTGTATATATTTTTCATGAATTTACTTTCAACATATTTGTTTCTTTATATTTAAAGTTAATTTCTTATAGGTAGCATATAGATGGATGTTGTTTTTTATCTAATCTAATAATGTCTGATTTTTAAATGGGGTGTTTACATTATTTATATTTAATGCAATTATTGATACACGTGGCTTTAAGCCTACCATTTTGTTATTTATTTTCTATTTCTGTTCTTTGTTCCTCTTTTCCTCTTTGTCTTGATTTGGATTAATTATTTTTAATATTTCATTTTATTTACTTTTTTGGCTTGTTAGCTATAACTCTCTACTATTTTAATGATTGCTTTGGTGATTATATATTTTTAACTTATCATAATCTACTTTCATTTGATATCACATCATTTCACAAATGGTATAAAAAATCTTTCTTCCATTTCTCTCCTAGTGGCATTTGTGTTATTTCCATCACACATTTTATTTCTACATATTATCTCCACAATATATTATTATTATCACTATTGCTTTAAACAATCAATTATCTTTTAAAGAGACAAAAATAATTAGCACTGTGGGGTTTTGGGGGTGTTTTGTTTTTGACACACAAGCTTGCTCTGTCACTCAGGTTGGAGTGTAGTGGTGCAATCATGGCTCACTATAGCCTCGACCTCCTGCCTCAAACTCCCAAGGAGCTGGAACTACAGGTGTAGACCTTCACTGAACCTGACTAATTTTTCTATTTTTTGTAGAGATGGAATTCCACCACGTCACCCGTGCTGGTCTCAAATTCCTGGGCTCAAGTGATCTGCCCACCTCAGTATCCCAAAGTGCTGGAATTATGGGCATGAGCCACCATGCCAGGCCTAGTAGCATTGTTATATTACCTATATAGTCACCATTGCCAGTGCTCTATATTTCCATCTGGTATCATTTTACTTCTGTCTGAAGGACTTCCTCTAACATTGCTTGTCATGAAGATCTGCTGGTGATGAGTTCTTCAGTTTGTGAATATCTTAAGGTCTTTATATTGCCTTAATTTTTGAAAGACATTTTCACTGGGGAAAGTTTTCTATATTAACGGGTTCCTCCCCACCTCCTCTTTTAGTATTTTAAAGATGTTCTTCCACTGTCTTCTTACTTGCATTGTTACCAACAAGAAATCTGCTGTCAGCTTTATTTTAGCTCCTCTTGTACATAATACGCCTGTTCTCTCTGCTTTTAAGATTTTCTCTTTATCACTAATTTTAAACAATTCTATGACAATGTGCCTTGGTTTTGTCTCTTCATGCTTCTTGTGCTTGGAATTTGTTGAGTTCCTTGGATCAGTGGGTTATAGCTCTCAATTTTGCACATAGAAATTCTTCAGACACTATTTCCTCCAATATTTTTCTTTTCCTTGCTTTAACCTGTCAGAGACTACAAATACTCAGAAATTGGGCCATATGAAATTTTCTCACATCTCACTGATGCTATGTTCTTTTTTTTTTTTTTTTTGAAGTATTTGTTTTCTCTCCGGTTTTCCTTGTGAATAGTTTTGTTATCTTCTCAAGTTCACTGCTATTTTCTTCCACATTGTCTAATCTGGCATTAGCCATGTTTAGTATATTTTTTGTCTCATATATTGTAGTTTTAATCTTTTGAAATTTGAGTTCTTTTATATCTTCCATGTATTTAGTTAACATGTTCAATCTTTCCTCTAGCTTCTTGAATATACAGAATACAGTTAAAACAGCTGTTTTAATGTCCCATCCAGTAATTCTATCATCTGTGTCATTTTTGGGTCAGTTACAATTGATTGATTTTTCTCTTTAGTATAACTGTGGACTAAATGAGCTCAAGCATCTCTGGCTCCCTGTTCCATAGTTTCGCATTGGCATTGGCATTGACATTGCAAGTTCATGCTCAATGTGTCTCTAGTTTACAGAACTCATTTTGCTTCAGAAATCTTATTACCCAGTCTGCGTACAGTTCCATACCAAACTGAGACTTGCTTTAGGGTTGTCTGCCACTACTTAGGAACCATGTGTTTAGGACTCTATTAGCACTGGAGAGTTTGCATAACACCAAGCTAACATCTTCCTTTCCCATCTGCCTGAGTTTTTCAAGTGATGTACCCTGCTCATCCACTAAGGTATCTGCTACCACACTTGGCACTCACTGGCAATTGTCTGACTGGACTTTAACTGACTGACAGTGTAGTGTTGTGGCTAAGTGTCTACTTTCAGGTTATAGGGCCTGACTGCTTGGGTTTGCCTTCCTGCCAAACCACTTAGTAGGTATGGCCTTGAGCAGGTGATTAACTTCTCTGTACCTCAATATCCTCACCTGTAAAGATAATAATGATACCTACCCTATCAGATTGTTGTAAGGATAAAATTTGACAATGAAATTTAAGGACATTAGAATAGCATCTGGCTTAGACAGTTTGTTGTTAGAGTAAGCAGTGAAGCCTGGATCTATACCTGGGAATTTGAGTCTGTAGATCACATTCTTAATCATTACATGATACCCTTATATCTGCTTTGCAAGTTAGAGAAAACTTCCCTTCTGTATTTACGGCTGGATCAACTTCTCTGATGATTGCAGCCTAAGCACATCCTAAGCACCTATCTAGCCAGAAGTAGTTGGTAATGGCTTTTTAAGTCCTGAGGTACGATAGAAATTGTTTTTTTCAACACTAAGTGAAAACAAAACATCAAAACAAAAGACCAAGAAAAAAGAAAGTGACTAGAAAACAATATTTTGAGACTCTTGGAGATAAATCAACTTTCTTCCTCAATCTGCTTTCCTTTATTATATCTTCCTAAATCAGAAAAAAACAAATAAGAAGGACACTTACAGTCCCTTACAAGCCAGCATTTTTTGGTCTCTGTGATTATTCTTTCACAGTTCAATATTTTATATTCAGAAGATGGAAAAAGGTTAAGAATATACACAAAAATTTAAGTTTGTTAATTAACAATCAAAATGGATATAAAGAAATGAGTTCTGATAATTATAGAGTAAAGCAGCAGTTTGTCTACGACATAGATACATGTTGAAGGCCAACATTTCACCTTTTAAAATATCTTTAAAACACTACCAAACTAAGTGGCATACATTTTCAAGCTTACTTTGGATTCAGAAATTAATATTGTTATTATGAACACAAATTTAAACATTGAATGAATATTCAATCCAAACCAGGAGGCATCACAATTGAACTGCTCAGAATTCTTGAAATTAGCATTTATTATCTTGAGCTAAATAATTTATAAGCATTACCTTTTCTGTAAGATTAATTTATATCCTTCTAGTGATGTTCCCTCAGCAGCCTTGACTCTGATAGGATGACCAATAGCCAGGCAGCCCTGAGTTATCGCTCGGCTCAGGATCATTCCAGTCTTCCAATGAATAGAGAGGGGGAGAAAGGTCTAAATAAGTTAAAAGAACCAGAAAATTCAACAATGTGTCACAAATAGTGAGGTCATTATGCCTGGATAACCCTGGATATTAACAGTTGCTGAAAGTGAAACACTACCCACAACTTAGCAGTCAGCGAGCCCTGCTCAGAATCAGTAATCTTCTGTCCAACAAGGGTGGCATTTTACAGTTCAGCGCGAAATAAAACAGACCTTGATATCTTCATTTGTCTTTTTTTTTCTGTGCATATTTCACAGTGCAGCAATTTGGGGTCCATCACGTGTCACTTGCTGTAGTTATAACTACAGAGCTTACCGGAAATATGTATGCACAGAAAAAAAATTGTGCAGTGAACTGAAAAGACTGAAACAAATCCTTAACCTTTGTATCAATTTAAAGTTTTACTCTGGGTCTAAATATCATGGGTTAAACATTTTAAGGTGGTTTGTGAACTGCTTTTGTTTTAAATGTTAGGATTTTCTGCCAAGGAAATTAAAGGGGAATATTGCTTGAAGGGCCATTTAACCATTTTCTTACTTAGTGAGTCAACACAACATTTTTTATAAGTGACAACCACAGAGAAATTTGTCTACATCTACTGGAGATTTATGGCACGTAAAATTCTCTCTTAATAGGTAAAAAGATTTATTTTTAAAACAGGAAGAGAGAGTTCAATCTTAAAGGATTTTCAAAATTGTTTCCTTTTTAGCATATACTTTATTTCTCATGTGTTTGCAGTGTGGAAAAGAAACATGATGATGACTGATGACTTACGAAAAATATTTCTAAAAAAAATTGGTTTTAGTAAGTACTGAATGAAATCCTTGTTTGATCATGCTTGTCTATACAGAAAAAAGAACTGCTTAGGGTGAGGAAAGGCAGCCATCATTTATTAAGCACTTTCTGTATACCAGACACCATGCCTGAACATCACGTATGCTTTCTCATTTCATCTTCACAGCAACTGTGCAAAGCAGGTAAGACTAACGTCATTTATAGAAGAGAAAACAGTAGTTCAATGCAGCTAAGTAACTTTCCCAATGTCACACAAGAGATTTCAATTATTTAATAACTCCAAAACTATACTTTTTTGGTAGGCATTCCAATTATTTTTAGGAGATTTTAGACAAGTACATGTTTTCTGCTATCATGAAATTCTAGAAACAGATACCATGAAATGAAAGAATATGGGATCTGAGAATGGACCTTCCATAGCAACTGGTCCAACTCTTTTTGATAGAACACTAAGGCCTAGATACCATGTGTGACTTGTCTGCTGTCATATAGTTATTCAGTGGCAGTGCTGGGACTAAAACACTTCCATTATGCTCACAGGTGAGTCAAATATAGAGGAGTGTTTTATATCACAATGAAAGTTCTGAAGTCAAAGAGACCAAGAATCTTTCTTCTGCTATTACTAACCTCAGTTTCTTCAGCTGCATAATAAAAATCTGCACAGTTCTTGTAACATTAAATGAAATAATGAATGTGAATAAAGTACCTAATGTAATGTCTGACATACAGTATTCAACTAAGTGGAGATGTTATTATTATTAAATCAGAAACAAAATACCATGTAAAAAGGGCAAATAGTTAACATAGACTCCAGCTGGAAATCCAGATTTCAGGAAAAGCTCATGTAAACTTACTATGCTGTGATATATGAAATAAATAATATGTCTTAGTACCTTTGTGTCTTAATTATTCTATATGTTTGTTTTTAACTTTTAAAGAACAATAGCTAAGGGCAACCCAAAATTTCATTTGCGAAAATAGTGTCAATCTTCCCTCCTCCCAGCAAACTTCATTGGGTGACTTCGCATTCACAGGAGTGCTAAGTAGTAGCAAAATCATCTGTGATGACAGGACAAACGGAGATACAGGAAAGATAATTGTGAACTGCATCATCTCTTCTCAACATAAATACATATTTACAAAATGTACTACAGTAGTAAGATGAAAGGAAAGGACAATTTTATGTTCTTCTATAAGTCATATACAATAGTACAATAATAAAGCGAAAAATATTAAATATTACCAACACACAGGAACAAAATGTGTTAGGCACTGTTCATGTTTATACTCAGGGATTTCTTTTAAAACTACGTCCTTGCTAAGACAATATGCAAAGTTGGTATATGTTGGTAATCTACCAGGCTCAGGAAAGCTGAGGGGTAAAACTCAAAATGAAGATCTAGGAGTAGAAGCACATTCAGACAAATCTCATGAAAATGATGAGTCTGTGGACTACAAACAAATTCTATGCTTGGTTTAAATACACTGTGAGGTATAAACTAATCAGCAGCGTGTCTGATAGTGAACTGAATGCTCATTTGAGAATCTACAGAAGTCCCGTGGGCTAGGCAATACCAACGGCAGAGATGGCATTTATAACAGCCAACAATTTATCACGCTTTCACTTGTATGCTCATGTGCATGAGAGCACCAGGTGCCAGCGAGTGTGGTGAGCCAGCAAGCAAGGGGAGGTCACTCAGCAAAAGCAGACACTCTTAGGTACCTTGGTGATCAGCCACACACTGGCTACAGGCCACAGGATCGATGGCGCTATTTGACTCCTGCTGCTTGCTTCACTGCCTGAGAAACTCCACTTTCCAATGGAAACAGAGGCATGAAGGACAATATTGGGATCTACCTGTATCATAAGAAGAAGTATGCATTTTTAACTCATAGTCTAAGAGTTAAACTCCTTAACACACTTACCCAAAATAAGTTATCCTAGAACATTATTTATTCTGATTGATACCTCTTTTCAAAAAGTAGCATTCAATCCCCTTTAATTCAATTCAATCAATATTTGTTGAGCACCAACTCTATTATGCAAGACCCTATGCTGTGTGGTGTGGAATATTATAAAATATTTTTTACTGACCCAAAGAAACATACAACAGAGTAGAGGCAACTTCTCTCTCTCTCCCCACCTGCCTTTCATGTTAAGCTCCACATGAATGATTAAATAGTGTTATTATAGGCATGAAAAAATGGTACGCTCATTTCTGCTGGAGTAACCTAAAGGTGGAGCATCTTGAAAGAAGTTAACATGTAAAGCAGGCCTTGAAGGATGGGGACAGTTTGACAGGAGTAATAAAGAATAAAAAGGTATTCCAAGTAAAGGCAAGGAAGCTTAATCAACGTGTCTTAGGATCTGCAGGTAGACTCAAAAAGTAAATTTGTCCAAACTGTAGAAAGTGTCAAGTGCAAAGCTACGGAGTCAGGTGGACAGTAGGGAGCCAGTGAAAGCCTTCTTTTTTTTTTTATACTTTAAGTTCTGGGGTACATGTGCAGAACAAACAGGTTTGTTACATAGGTATACACGTGCCATGGTGGTTTGCTACACCCATCAACCCGTCACCTACATTAGGTATTTCTCCTAATGCTATCCCTTCCCTAGCTCCCCACCCACTGACAGGCCCTGGTGTGTGATGTTCCCCTCCCTGTGTCCCTTTGTTCTCATTGTTCAACTCCCACTTATGAGTGAGAACATGTGGTGTTTGGTTTTCCGTTCTTGTGTTAGTTTGCTGAGAATGATGGTTTCCAGCTTCATCCATGTCCCTGCAAAGGACATGAACTTTTTTATGGTTGCATAGTATTCCATGGTGTATATGTGCCACATTTTCTTTATCCAGTCTATCATTGATGGGCATTTGGGTTGGTTCCAAGTCTTTGCTATTGTGAATAGTGTCACAATAAACATACATGTGCATGTTTCTTTATAGCAGAATGATTTATAATCCTTTGGGTATATACTCAGTAATGGGATTGCTGGGTCAATGGCATTTCTGGTTCTAGATCCTTGAGGAATCGCCACACTGTCTTCCACAATGGTTGAACTAATTTACACTCCCACCAACAGTGTAAAAGTGTTCCTATTTCTCCATATCCTCTCCAGCATCTGTTGTTTCCTGACTTTTTAATGATCAAACATATCTTGCTAACAGCAGATTTTAGTAAGGTTGATCTGGTAAGGGTAGAGGATAACAGATTGTAGAATGAAGACATCAAAGACAGGGAAAATAGCTGGGAGTTCACACAATCTCCTAAGAATAAAGAAATATGAGCTGAGACTTTAGAGATAGTTGTGGGGATGGATAGGGGGTACTGAAGGGGGAGACACTGCACCCACATCTCCTGTGTTCCTTATCAGATTACATATGCCAAAGGTGTTGTGCACCTTCTAGCATTGCTCACTTAGACCTAATTGTCAAATTATTAGGCACTCACATCACTTGTAGGAATTCTATTACTTCATACTTAATAAACTTTATCTCCTAAATTATACGATCACTTTCACTGAGTAATTATTCCAGGTTTTTTAGTACCAATATTTATTTGTGTATGCTTATAGGAATATGCCAATTTATATTTAAAACCCAATAAATGATGTTGCTTCAATAACAATTTATTTCCTAACACTAAAACGTCCATTCTACATCTATGCTAATGCTAGATATTTGTTGAGTAGCAAATTATTTTTTTAATGCACAAATTCAATGATGATTTAAAAGGAAAAATTTTACAAGTGTGTACTATCATAAGGATAAAACTAATATATGTGGTAATTATTCTATAATGAAAGTCACTTCTCAAGAGAAGAAAACGTCATAAGACTCCTATATGTGAAAATGAAATTTTAAAAAATACAGCAACACCACCACCTAAGCAGATTTGACTTACAGTGCTTACAGTGCCTGGATTCTGGAGGGGAATCCCCACAGTTTCTGAACAATGATAAACTACATTGTACTAATCCATTCGCCACAGGACTCAGCATTTAAAGTAGCAGTGTTACTCAACTTCCTAACTCCAAGTTGCCATCACACTCAAAACTCCCCTCTGCAACTGGGCAGAAGATTGTTTTGACTGAAATTAGTCAGACAGAAGAACCATACAGCCAACTGCTTCTTTGTACAGCACCTGCTGCCAGCGCCTATATTCTTGTTATCTCCACAACATGGTTTAATCTTTTAACAGTTGGCTTATTGGTGAAGAGTGAAGGGGTCCTTTGTCTCTGCCTTGGGCTGGCACCCAGTATTAACACCATGCTGTTCTTCAAGAGATATTTTGCTGGACAGTTCCCAAGCGATTCTACATAGAACAGACACAGCAAGGCCCACTAACCCAGCTTTATATTGCGTTATTAAAAAAAAAAATCCTGCCAAGTCTGGAGTTCTGATACGCTTAAAACTGACTATGGCCATTACATTTTTCTTCTGTGACTTCACTTTTTAAATTAATTTGATAGCTTAGCTTTAGACCAAACAAGGGTGGGAAGTTAAGGACTATGAAAGTTGGGATTTAAGAAAAAAAAGTGCTCTGACAATCCACAACATAATATGCCATATGTATGTGTGTGTGTGTGTGTGTGCGCGTGCGCCCGTGTACACACATGCATGCGCGTATGTGTTTAAGAACATTTAGATTGAGACTGGTGTCTAAATGCATACTATCATATATGTCATTAAAAACATTTTTAAGTCTTATTGAGAATCAAAACAATTCTCTTTTATTCTTTTAAACACTTACACATATAGGTCCTTTATGTGACCATTATAATTTTGTTGTCTGAATAAACTGTGCTGATGTAGAAGCAGTCAATGATAAAGCAATGCATACACATGCTGGGCCAGTTAAAACTTGTTTAGTTATTTTTCCCAAATAGCTAATGAAGGTGGAGTAGCCTTCAATATTCTTGTGCAAATTCAAAATAAGAAAAGAACCACTTATGATCTTCTCTTGCACATTTACTAAGAAACAGCACACAAGACAATGAAATGTTTCTTGAAAGAAGTTCATAGAGCACAACCCTCATTTGAACAAATTGTTTATTCTATTGCAAAGAAATTTTACATGATGTTCGCTTTTGATAATGCATTTAGGGTCAATTTGAATAATTTTACACATAAGTCAAAATCACAGCTAATTAAAGAAAATGTTATACAATCTCTTCCCTCATGTAATTTCTGTTCTCTCTTATTGTTTCTATGCTCTAACTTTATAGCTGACCAGTCCACCTACTTCTAAGGCCAACAAATGGAAAGAGTTGAGAGTAGAAAATATCAGCAAGGCAAAATTATGCAGTCAAACAAGGCAAAGTATCTAAGATCTAATTGGTCTGAAAATAAGAGAAGGACTTGGGCTTTTAAGTCAAGTCCCGTATCCTATGCTAATGGCAATCCATTAAAAATTTTAACTAGTATTTTGTATTTGCTTCAGTATATAAATAATTTATACAAAATATCATTTTTCAATGACTTGCTCTCCAAAGAAATAGAACAGCAAAGAGTTGTTTGTCGTTTCCCAGCCTCCTTTATGACAAAAAGAATAATGCCAGAATAATACAGTACTTCAGTAATTATGAATGCATTCTACTAGCATCCATAACTACTGAATTTACAAGCTAAATTGTAACAAGTATACCATAATTTCAAAATTATAATTTGATGTTTTTCTTGCCGTTTCCATACAGAAAGTTGTCACTAATGTCCTGCTGATGTCTGTGAAGCCATGTACTGAAAGGCTAGAATTAAAATAAGTTTCCTTTTGATTCTGGCAGAATATATGACCTGCCAAACACTGGAGTCCATTTTTCTGCTATATTTTCCCATAACCAGGCATTCCTAAAGCTATTCTCCTCATGAAATATCTCATTTGATATTAACTACCATGAAGTTTAAATCTCATCCATTTCATGGAAACATCTAGTTTGACTGCCCTTAAACTGAGTCAATCTAAAAATGTTGCCAATTTAAGTAACAATAGAGAGATGCTGAAAAATGTATTCGCCAAATTGTCAATGTGTAGTAGATTCCAAATCTGTTTTTGAAATGGATAAAAGAGCAACAGGTTGTAATTGTCAGGGTTATATCTGACTCCCACATTACAAATGGGGATTATATGATCCAAATTTTTCTCTGTAGGAAAGGTTCTACTTGTCAATAGGAAATTTAAAAGAACAGTCAGGGGCTGGGCACTGATATCTCTATCTCAAGCCAATTTTAAAACATATGCATCAAGAATATCGGCTTTTGCTTCCCTTCTCTCAACCCCTGTTGTAATCCTCTTAGTGTGTTCTTTACCCCAATGAGCAGCAAGATTCTACAATAAAATGCCCTATAGATATCCATCACCTCTGCCTGAATCCATCTTTAAAGGTGCTCCTTTTCAGGTTATTAAATTACTATTCCCAATGCACTGATAACCACTCTGTAAATAATTGGAGACATTTTTCCAAAAGGATTTTAAAGGCTTCACAGCTATGGAAGAGCTGTTTGTCTTTGAAAGCTTCTCTTTACTAGCCAATTTATCAAATTTTTGCTTTCTTACAGTACTATTTTTGTTGAACTAAAATTTTTAAAAACTAAAAATGCCATAGCATATAAACATTTACTTATGATGAGTGTTTTCTCATTTTCACTAAATCATTAGAACCATTTAATAATGATAAAATAACTGTGGACTGTTATTCTCTCATTTTTCAACATTTTAGAAAATAGATTTATCTTGTTATAGTTAACCCACTTTGACATAAAAGCAAAGAGAAAAGCCTCCTTTGAGGTCCTTTTCTCTGATATCTCTTTGCTATCCAATTGTTTTTAGGTTTGAGTTGGTCTCTGTTGAATTAGTTAATCGACTATTAAATTCAATTCAGGTCAGCTAACTGAATATCTAGATATTGCAGCAGAGACAGGGATGATCAGGATGCCCTTTGCCTTTGAGAAATTTTCAATCTAGCAGGGAGGATAAGACAAGGACCTCCTGAGTTATCTTCCTAATATGAAGATCAGATTACATCTTGCCTCTGTTCAAATATTTTCAATGGCTCCTTGCTTTCTACAGAAAAACCAGAATTCCCTAATATTGAATTAAGACCCTTCATGATCTGATCCTAACATCCCCAACAGAGCCTACCATTCTCCCCCATCTACGCTGATGTAGCCTGAAATATGCTCAAACTTGGAGCTTAGTTGATTTTGAGCCATGCAAGAAGTTGTAAGAGGAACAGCATCTAGTTCAACGTCATTGTAAATGGCGCAGAAGGGAAACGTCATATCTGGTTTGGAAATGGGGTTGGGGTACAGAAGGATTTCATGAAGCAGTCACAAATCAGATAGGGCTACAATGATGGGCAGGGTTTTTTGTTTTTTTTTTTTTGAGACAGAGTCTCGCTCGGTTGCCAGGCTGGAGTGCAGTGGCGCAATCTCGGCTCACTACAACCTCTGCTTCCCGGGTTCAAGCGATTCTCCTGCCTCAGCCTCCCAAGTAGCTGGGACCACAGGCATGCACCACCACACCCAGCTAATTTTTGTATTTTCAGTAGAGATGGGGTTTCACCATGTTGGCCAGGATGGTCTCAATCTCCTGACCTCCTGATCCGCCTGCCTTGGCCTCCCAAAGTTCTTGGATTACAGGCATGAGCCACTGCACCCAGCTTACGGACAGGATTTTAATAGCCTTTATTGAACATGCCAAACTCTGTGCTAGGATATGGCACAAGGGTGACAGAGAAGGCTGGGTGTGGTGACAAAGAAAGGTGGAATTCTAGTCAACGAGGTCCACATGGGCATAACAACAGAAATCATGGAGTGCTTTCAGAAAAAAAACAAATAACAATCTGGCTTGGCTAACAGACAAAGACCATATTAGAGAATATTCAGCCTTGAAAGCTAGGTTATGGCTAAACAAGCAAACAAAAAAATCCATTCATCAACTATGTATTGTGCATTTGCCCTACATTCAAGACTTTGCATTAGTGCTTAGGAACACAAAGACGAGTAAGACAATGCCTGTGCCCAAAGAATCCTCAGTTTAGTGAAGGAAAAACACAAAAGCAAATACCTGTACCAAAACACAAACTCAACAACAATTTTCAAAGGAAGATAATGAGTCCTGAGAATACAAAATAAAGATTAATTCTTTCTGGAGTATGTGAGAAGGCTTTATGGAAGAGTAAGTTGAGTAAAGCCTTAAGAAGCAAGTAATAGTAATGGCTGGGGGTATATCCCAGGCAAAGAACAATACAAGCCATGGCACAAGTATACAAAAGTGGAAAGCATGTTCTGGTGCACAACTGATTAGCCTGACTGTAATGTAGAGTATACAGAGCAAGAGGAGAAAATTGGAAAGGTAAGTTGAGAGCGGAGGTAGATTAGAGGAGAATCATGGGGATCAATGAAGTCCAGATGAAAATTTGGAACTTCAAAAGGCAACAGCCAGGCATACATGTGTTTTGAGCAGGAAAATAATGCTACAGCAAAAATCTAACGATGAATACCAACAGGATCAGATCTACAGTAAATAAATCTTAATGTCAGATGAAGGCAAAATACAAAATACATTAATAAGTACATCATTCTAGTTACTTTAATCTTCTATATTTTCTCAAAACCCGGCAGAAGTAGAAATATTTGATTCTATTTTTATAAGTACATTACTTAGATCCATATGCTCCTTGAAATAATCAATATTTTCAGCTTAAATTTTGACATAATTGAGAAACTGAATGGGGAGCATAAAGAAATTTAAAAAGAGCAGGTTGGGGCAATGTGTCTCTTGCATTGACTCTTGGAAATACAGGGCCCAATTGATAGGAAGTCCTACTTTCTTTGGACTGCTCTGTCTCTGTGAGTGACTTTTGATTTTGATTTCATGTGTTCAAAAATTAAAGCTTACACTGCTAAAATGAGCAACAACCGTACACAGCACTTGCCAGCTAAGAAAAACAAAATAAGTATTCCTTCTTTGGAGATAGATTTAAAATGCCTTTCATAATTGAGCTGGAGGGAAAAAAAAAAAACATCTTCTTTACTGGAAGGATAAATTTCTAAGTGTAAATTGATATGGACCTTCAGGATTGGGTTGACATGAGTTAGGTTTCCTAAAGAACTTGTGTTCCTTAGATGCATTGACCTGTAGAGCAAATAGATCAGATCCTAAACTATAGAGATAGCAGCCATCTTAAAGACTTCCTTAAATAACTCCAACTTATTATTATAGCTATTAACAGTACAAAGAAAATATGTCAAACAATACGGCTTAAATAACATAAATCAGGTATAAGTTTTTCAAGTAGGAATTAAATATGTTGTTTTCCGTTTTGAAGTGCCTGGTTAATTAACAGGAAGTAAAGAATAACACCTGCCCCAATATTTGTAAAAATAATTTATAGTTTAAAAAACTGTAATATAATTTATAGTTTAAAAAAAACTGTCACAGTCCGGGCGCAGTGGCTCACGCCTGTAATCACAGCAATTTGGGAGGCCAAGGTGGACGGATCACTTGAAGTCAGGAATTCGAGACCAGCCTGGCCAACATGGCAAAACCCCATCTCTACGAAAAGTACAAAAATTAGCCAGGCATGGTGGCGCGTGCCTGTAGACCCAGCTACCTGGGAGGCTGAGGCGGGAGAATCGCTCGAACCCAGGAGGTAGAGGCTGCAGTGAGCTGAGATCGCACCACTGCATTCCACCCTGGGTGAAAGAGCAAGACTCCATCTCAGAAAAAAAAAAAAAAACTGTCACAAATATTCATTATATATTGGCTGAGTGTCCAATACATAAAGTGCACCTTTTAAAGTACAATAACTAAAATCCCACCTTGTTCTGTAGAAAATGGTTCTCCAAGTCCACCTTTTCAAACTGGTCAGGTATCTGTTGACTGGTACAGTTGAAATTAATTGGAAATCCCTCACAAACTTCCCAACTAAGAAAAGTAAAATACGTAATTATTTTTATTAGAATAATATGCATTTAATTACAATGCCCTTTACTCTTTAATTATAATACTCTTTATGCTTTATGTATACTCCATTACTAATAATTTATATATCAAATCTTGCCTGGAAAGTACCAGCAGTCATTGGGGAATAAAGCTGTTATTTAAATAACTATCAATGAGTATGTCCCTCTAGACATATTTAGCAATAGGTTGTCACTGGCTGGACTGAGTGATCTCATCAGACTGATTTTGGTTCTCTGTATTTGCCTTCTACTTCAGCATTTTCAACTG
This sequence comes from Pan troglodytes, assembly GCF_028858775.2. Lineage (NCBI taxonomy): Eukaryota > Metazoa > Chordata > Mammalia > Primates > Hominidae > Pan > Pan troglodytes. The sequence continues at coordinate 35,103,914 of NC_072407.2, forward strand.
TTTATTAAAAAGAGCTACAATTTGTTAAATTATAAGGTTGTTATAGCTAGGTGGGAACTTATAGATAGATCACCTAATCCAAAATAGTATCAGGATCTGCTGCAGTGTCCAATATGGTAGTCACTAGCTACCTATTCCTATTTAAATTTAAATTAATTTACTTGAACAAAATTTAAAATTCAGTTTTGCATTCACACTAGTCACATTTCAAATGCTCAGTAGTCACAAAGCGTGTGTCCATCATCACAGAAAGTTTTATTGGACGGCACTAAATAGTGGTTAAGCACTCAGGTACTTAAGACAAATGATCTGGGTTAGAATCCTGGCTCTACCATGTACCAGCTGTGTGACTTTGGACAAATTACTTCTCTCTTTGTGCCTTGGTTTCTGTCTCTGAGAAATGGAGTAAGAGTAGAGTAATATGGAATAATAGGAGTAACATAATTGTTGTGAGAATTAAATCGATCCTTACCCAGTTAATTTGTAACTGTGCCTGGCCTATGGTCAACACTCAGTAAAAGCCAGTTTGTATTATTTGCAGATAAGAAACCAACACCAATCTGCTCCTGGACAATCACGAGCAGAGACGAAGCAAAATGCCTCCTTAGATCTTCCAACTCCTACTCTTCACTGCCCCAACAAGTCCCCAGAACATTGCTTTTGTTTTAAATGTATCATCATCAGATAAGAAGTTTAAATGTGAACACTCATACACAGAACATAATTTATATTTTAATGATTCCATTATAAATGATTAATTTAGAAATAACCACTAAAAACAGCTTTTATGTTTCAAACCAAATTGTTGTTTCTGCAAAGCAGAAACTATACTTCGCTCCTGGCCCCATATGGTTTTCTAAAACTAAGGAAAGTTCACAAGTCTTTTAGGCACTACCTCATTATACCATTAAATAAGTCAATAAAATAAACAATTGCTTATTTAAGACAACTGAAAGAGCATCTTTTAGTGTTTCGAATCTCTTACTCTGAAAAATCCTGAATTAAGTGCTTTGGATTACTTTAACCACATCTTTAACAAGATTACTTGTTAATTTACTTGCCACATCCAGGTAGCAGAACAGCATTAGGATCCAAAAAGGTCTTATATGCAACCATGATATCACCTCTGGCAAATGCACTCACTCGGTCAAAGGTCAAACCCAAAGCAAGATTTAGTGGAGATCTGAAAAACGGATAAAACATCAAAACTATCTTCAAAATTAGACATACATTGAAATTTGAGCACAAATAAACAATAAAATACACATTATCATTGTCTAATAAAATTCAGAAATAAGAGAGTTTCCTATTGTATAGCACTATTGCTGGTATTCTATATTAACACCTGAAATATATACTTCAGTTTATTTAGCTGATCTATAATATGCCAAAATAGTTTCAACATATGTAATTAAAAAAATAATAATTGCAATAATTAAAGCCAAGTATTTAGTTGAGAAAAACAATCGTCATTCACATAATGTTCATTTTCCATGTATAACAGTAATCCAATACATCTATAGTAATCTTGGGAGCTGATAATTAAATGAATTCTTAATATTTGGCCACGAACAATTATTTCTGTGAGCTCACTAAATGCCATGCTGATTTGATTTTCATATTACATATTGTTAGGCACACTGTTTTAAGTGAATTTGGAAATTAAAATCAAAAACAGATTTTAAATGAAAACAATGGCCACTATTGTACACTATGAGCCATTTTTCTCTAAATTGCTTAAGACTCGCTATTTATCTCTAGAATTAAAAATCAACGACATCACCTCTGTAGTCTTGTTGCCAAAAATATTTAAACTGAATCTAATCATGAGAAAACACTCAGACAAACCCAGAATGTGGGACATTCTACAAGAAAAATGCCTGGACTCTTGAAAAATAAATTAATGTCATGAAAAACAAAACAAAAGATTAAAAGAATATTCTAGATTAAAGACAACTAAAGAAAATAACTAATATAATACAAGGAAGTATATTTGGATACTGGATTACAAAAAGCTCTAAAGCATATTTTGGTTAGCTTGAATATAGAGTGTATATTAGAGGATATTACATTACTGTTGACTGTGTTAGATATTATAATGTGGTGACACATAACTCTTCTTCAGCTATGTGACCTGAAGCATTTAGGAGTGAAATTTTAATGTCTGGAATTGCTTTCAAGCTGTTCAAGAGGGAGAGAGAGATGGGAGATATATAACAGGTAAAACAAATGTGGCAAACTCTTTAAATTGGTGAATCTAGGTGAAAGATATACAGGAGCTCATTGTACTATTTTTTCAAGTTTCCTTAGATTTAAATTTTTTCAAAATAAAAAATTGAAAGAAAAATAAAATATTCAAAATAGAAGCGGACATCGGCAAAAATCATCTTTTACAAATGAGTAGCTTGACCCCTTCAAATCAACATAAATTAGACTCAGTAGAATTACTTACTGAAAATGAAAACGATTTACTTAGTACGTATTGCACATTTTCTCAACATATTTCAAACTAGATGGCAATAACTTTTTAGACATATACATTTTAAACATTCCTATGGTAGCAAAATGCTGTAATGGTTTCCTGGTGCTTTATGTTGGATTGGAAACCAAAAAAATACATTAAACTGTTAAAATCACAATGAAATACAAATAAATATATGCACTGGTAAATTTCTCCGACTACAATTCTCAGCTGATTTTTAGAATATCTCAGATTTTTGGCATTTTACCAGTTATTCCGCAAATATGATCCAATTAGCCAAAAACAAATGTTTAATATTACTAAAATGCTGTATTATAGCAAACATCATTAAACGTATCAAAATTAGTGAGTCATTACTTTCACTTTGACAATAATATTAAAAAGAAATAATAATGACACATTTTATTAAAGCCTATCCTTGTAATAGGAAGGGCTTACTAGATTACTCAAGAATTCTTGCCACTTTAAAATTCATCAGTTTTTATCATTGTAAAAACAATTCTACTTACAATGTAATTAAATTATATTTTGAAATTTATCTATGGACAAAAACTTACCATTCCTTAGAGATTTTTTAATTCTCTAAATTACACAGCCTAAGAAATCATCAAGCATTTTAATATTTCATCTGGGACAGATGAAATAAAATTTTGTAACATGTGATCCACAACTTATTCTAGCAACATCTTCCAAAACCTTGATGGATTTCTGAGTACATTTGTTTCAGTATTCGAAATTTTAACTATTTGAATATATAGCAAATCCAATAGCCCTTGCTTTGCTAAGATTTAGGTTTATTTATGCTATTTTCATTATAGTTAATATATGATCAGTTATACTCTATATGAAAAATTATTTTCCCTTATTCTGTTCTACAGATAATAAGCTAAAAAAATTAAAAATAGAGAAGTGTGTTTAAGTTTCCTGACAAGCAGTTTCAGAGTTCATCTGGATGTGTTCTGTCAAAATATGCATAAATTTCCTAGATATTGAAAACAACAGCCCAGCTCATCAGTGCCTATATACTGCAGCCTTTTTCTTTCTTCAGAAACACAGATAATTTTATGCAGGAATTTACCAATCTACAAAAATTTACACAATGCTCAGCAATAACCAGTAATTATTGTGGGATAATGTAAGGTGCTTTTGAGGAATATAACTTTGATAGGATAGGGCTTACAAGCTTTACCAATTTATCTTTAGCTGTCCTGTCATTGGTGCTTAAAAGGTTAAGACTTTATTTGTGAAAACATAGAGAGATAGTGGGGAATCATGTTGTCTACAGCTTCATAAATCTTGCTTAAGATCCTTTTCAATTACCATCCATTTCTCCTTTAAAAAGGGACAAAAAAAATAGAGGAGTGGAAGCAGGTCAGGGCAGTGTGCGACAATGACAGTGTGATGGGCTTGGGCCCCCCGTGGCGTTTCCATCTGCTATCATTAAGGTGACTACTCAGACATGAACAAATCCCTCTTGCTGTGCTGACAGGCAGACTTCAAGAACTATGACAAGGCATTAAGACAGAAAGTCACAGAGAGAGATAGAGAGAGAGAAAGAGATGTCATATTCCACCAACAATACTGCCTTGCAAAAACACCTCTAAAATTTTATTGGAATTCAAAATAAAAAAATGTTTCATGAAGGGTGCTACTTGACTTCTCAAATCCGCTTTCAAATTAGCTCTCCCCTGGAAAGATTGAGGACAGAAAACAAACCCCTTGCTCCTACCTGTATGCTCTACCATAAGAGACCCAAATTTTTTGCTCATTCTTCAGCAAAAGTGGATTCTTAATTTCTTGGCCATTCTCATCAAAAAGCCGCATTGAAGAATAATTGAGGCCTGGTGGGTTGATGGAAGAACCTTGAAGCCTTTGATGAATCTTGAGAAGTAACTGGTTGGGGGTTAGAGGGGCAGAGGGGATAGAGGAGAATAAATAACCTAAAATGGGAACATCTGTAATAAACTGTCTCTACTCTGTAACAAATGAAGTCCAAACAAATGATAATTAAATTCATATAGAATGTTAAAAGAAGTGTGAAATGACGGCAATGTTTAGCTCAGTGTAAAGTAACAAAATGAGCATGGGCTTTTAACCAGCAGGGGGTGCCACAGGCTTGTGATTGAGCTCTGACCCTTTGGCACGGGGACTCAAAGCAGATGTGACAGTCTTACAGAAAGAGCATTTAGCTTCTACACATGGTAACGGTCCTCTTTGATAACGGTTACGCTTTTCTTGTCTGAGCTACACATTTTGTTAGGGGCCTTCCAGACCACGTTCAAGTTTCACAATCACCAATCTCCCTGTCCCCAGCAAATCTCAGGTAACCAGTAGTAGGACAATTGCCAAAATTAAAATGACTTTTAGCCTAAGTTGGTTCACTTACAAAGATCTCTCCCTAGAAGCATTTTAATTATGAACCCTGAAATAGCTTGTGGACATCTTCAATAATGAATGTTTTTAAGTTGTAAGAAAGACATCATGGAAGTGTGAAGTATGAAAAGCTGTCATTTAATATTTAAAATAATAGCATTATCAGTGTTTGCTTCTATCTTGCATTTAGAGTCTCTAAATTATCAAGATATTTCTAATTTAGGGCGTATTTCAAATATAAAGTAAATCTAACAGAACTGTGCTGCATATGGTATTTGAAAATACATTTTTCATTATCCTCTGTCACCTTTGTTTAAATGTTTCGGCCTTTGCTCTTCCTTGCTCTGCACTCCACCCTATCCATCACTCTTCCCCCAGCCTTCTGTCACGGGGTTCCTTTTCATCTCTCCCTTGTCAGTTCTTGTGTCTCTCGGTTTCTTGTTATCCTGTAATCCCTGCAGGGATGTAGATATAGCTGTGGTCTTTTCTGGCCTAACTGCAGTTCAGGGTCCTTTTTTTTCTTTTCTTTTTTGCTCCTCTATTAATCCTCATTGAGGGTATATTGAGAAGTGCTAAATGCTGAGGCTTAGAGGAAAGAAGGGAAAGTCACAGGTCTTCCATGCATCTCAGGTGTCTCACGATTGGCTGTAAACTCTTGACTGAGCAAATATTTCTTTTGACCAGAAACTGCATGTATAGGATCTAAGTATTAGGCTTTGTCCTAATTAGAGATACGTAATAGTATCTCCAACTTAGTGTTTTCATTAGCTGAAGATTTTTAGTCTTGAGCATTGGAAAGGCATTAATACTTCCCATCCAGCATAGCCAATTCCTTTGAATTAAAAATGATCATTACTCTCCTCTTTAGGTGTATAAGAGGCAAAGGTGTTAGAATAGTAAAAATCTATATTGCCTTGGTTATTTTTCCATGGAAATGGCAAACATATTTTGAAATCTATAGATTGTATTTCTAAAGCCCTACATTTATTTTTGTGTGGTTTCAGCTCTTGAGCTTATTTTTGTTGCTTTGCTATTATTTCAGAAAACATGTTATGCTGATCATTTTTTAAATCACAGAGATTTTGCTTTACAGGCATCACCTTTTTATAAAAAGGAATGATACAAAAGATTTAAGGCCTGATCCAGGAAGGAAATGTGTGTACAAAGAAGAGGGATGCGAGGTAGACATGTGATGTGAGCATCTGACCACTTAACCAAATTCACTTTCACAGGAGTTGCATTGCAATCTCTATTTTCTCAAGTTGGTGACAGACTGCATTTTATGTGTTCAAAGATGAGCATTCAACAGTCTTCAGGAGGTAAGGGCCTCTGTGCCCTTCATCTTTAGGTCATTGGTTAGGGCTTTGCTGTGGCAACCAAAACTTGTGATACTCTTCACCCATTTATCTTTAAAGCTATCATCACCAGGCCTTCATAGCATAAGAATTTGTTCAAGAACCTGAAAAGAGTGTGAAACATCTTAGGCTAGTGATTGAAACACGTGTCCACACAAGGGAGCAGTTGTCCTTGGGTGGTGTCACAAGGGCTCTCCCAAAGAACTTTATAATGCCCCTAATTAATGTTTTTGCCCCAGATTTATTGCATACAGAAGCACAGCACAGCTCAATTTCAGTGTGCTATAAGTCAACACAAAAAGTTTCTATAGAATAATATCTTCCTTTTTTATTTTTTTTTGAGACAGGGTCTCACTCTGTCACCCAGGCTGGAGTGCAGTGGTGTGATCTCAGCTAAATGCAACCTCAGCATCCCAGGCTCAAGTGATCCCCCCACCTCAGCCCCCGAGTAACTGGGACTACAGGCACATGCCACCATGCCAGGCTAATTTTTTTTATTTTTTGTAGAGACAGGATTTTGCCATGTTGCTCAGGCTGGTAAAATATTCTAATGTAAAAAGCCGGGGAGACAGGTGAAAAATCCTATGAAGGCCTTTGTGTCATGGTGATTTGTGTAATCAGGTATGTTATGGTAAAAAGAAACCAGCCAAGGCTCTGGATCCTTCTCTCTCTAATCAAAGTAGCGTTTCTTCCTCTCTTCCAGGTCCAGCTAATGATCCAATGAGAGGATCCCAATTCATATACAACTTTTTCGATTGGCTGTAAAAGCCAGGTAATGGATACCACCAGGAGAGGTAAGTCTGAGGGTGCTGAACTGAAGGGAGAAAAAGGGAGCAAGTTACTGAACAAAGGCAAGGCAAGAGAGCCCAAAACACTGGTGTGCGCTCGGGTGCATAACCCCAATTTGTAAACAACAGGCTGTTCAGTGTCCTTTTATGCAAGACAAAGACCCAAAATAAAGAGCCTGAACATGTTGGTTCTGCCTGAGAAACATCCCAATTGTCTGGAAAACAGAAAAAGGTAAGAGTGCCTAAGATGTAAGCAAAACTAGCTGAACCTGCTCACGATGAGCAGGGAGAAGACCAAGGCTGCATGTTAATTACTCAGAATCTAGGGTTTAGAAATACCCTAGATCCAGGGCATACCCTCCACTGAATATATCACTTTTTTTTTAGTGTAAACAAGAGGGAAATCCTGATGTATCAAAACCAGGGCCAAGCATAAACAGATTCCAAATATAAGCATGAAGAAGGTTAAGAAACCGTTAGGTATGGAGTTCAGGAGTTAACACTATACTAACGCTAAAAGCCTAAGAAATTCAGAAGTAAATCTTTGCGATATCAGTCTTTACAGATCAACAAACCATTGATCTTCTGCAAACAACTTTAAGATGTAATTGTCTAAATTAGTTGCAAGTAACTTGCAAGACACTTAAAGTCATAAGTAAACTGTCAGTAAACTCACTCTTTCCATCATATGGTCAGTTTGAATTGGGCTATCCGATCCCAAATCTTTTTTACTGATACCAACAGAGATCTCTCCAGTGTTTTTACCATTTTCAAATACCTGAAAAATAAACATATTCAAAAATAAAAATAAATACATGCACACATACATACATATATTCATACACACTTAGATAAATTTAGGCAGTCATCCTTTTTCATGGTACCATGTCAACTGAAAATTGTGTACGTGGGAATTGTGCAAAGCAAGGACCGACTGTATAAACACATGTGAGTAAGTAATTGGCAATGGAATCAACAGCACTAAAAGAAAAGAAAGGCTCCTGCTTCTCCTTTTGGTTTCAGTGTCTAATTTGACTGGCATACCCTACAATCTTATAATAGAAGAAAATGTGGACATTAAAGGAGGAATCACTGACCACAGCGGATGCTTAAATGAAGCAAGTGTCAAAAAAAAAAAAAAGTCAATAGCAACCTAACTAGCTCATTTTGTTCTTCATAAAGCCACAAATAAGGTGAGGAATATTCATACTTTGGTTTATACTTAAATATATCAGCGTTCAGCTAATCTTTTGGCACACTAAAAGGAAATTTAACCTGACAGATTTATTGCATAACAGTATGATGAAAGTCATCCATTTTAAGTGCACATATCCAAAAAGTTGTTGAGAACAGAGATAAAATTCATAACATTGCATTATGTAACACTCGCTGGGGAAAAAAAAAATGCTAGCAAACATTCTGGTCAAAAGGATCTGAATAAACCAGTCCCGACAGGATGGCTTCACTAGAGTGAACACCACCCCTCCAACCACGCGGAGGATCCATGTGGGGTGTGCCATTCACCAGGCAAGAAAGGAAGCAGCTGAGAGAGGGGCCTGATGAATAATTTAAATCCCTGCTTTTTATTTTTTTTCTCAAAAGTTCTTTTCTTCCCTCTCCGATATGCCCATCACATCAGCAGAGCCATTTTATTTATTTCTAGTGCTATTTCCAGAGAAGATAATTTGGGAGAATATTTATTTAAAAATGAAAAAAAAACTACCTTTTTTATATTTTTTGAGAAAGTTTTTGAAATGTATTTAATTGTCTCAACCTGGTTTTAGAAATAATGTGTTTCAATAACACTTCCTCAGCTTTTAGTCATAAAAAAAGAAAAATAAAAAGAGTAGTAATGTCAAAAATTGCAGGTTTCATTCCAGTCAGTGACGTTCATTGAGCTACTGATAGTCCAGTCAAGACCCTACAGCTTTCAGCCTTGGTGCACTGAGGATTATTTTTAAGTAATAATCCTGAGTAAAGATACAATTCTGAGTAAAAAAAATCTCTCTATTTTTCCAAGGAAACTTGTAAACCCAACTTTTGCCTGCAAACCTATGGAAAATAATGTGGGAAAAGACTCTTACTGTCCCCATAATCTCTTCAGGGCTCAACTTTGGAACAAAACTCTTAAGCAACAGAGAAATTTAGCAGTGAAGGTCACAATTCTAGGTGGCATGTATTCTACAAGGTTAGTGTTGACAAAAGCTCAGTTTGGAGAACTTATTGATGTTACTTTGTCGAGACTTGCTAGACATGGAGTCAGAGTGCAGCAAATTATATTCTAGAAAATAGCAGTGCCAAGTGCTAACTGCTAACCTGAGAAAGCAGAGAGGTCTTGGTCAACACCTAATACCTTCATTAGCTCACTACTTTCTTCACTGCTGATAATAAGGCTTCCCTTCTACGTCCAGAAAAGTGTTCTCAAAAATAAAAATAAAAATTGGCTGTGACCTCTGCAAATCCTACAAGGGCATTAAAAAAAGAGATATTTTAGTGGTTATATAAAAGTTTAGATGCTTAAGTGAAGGGAGGCTGCCCTCCACTAGTCATACATATAATGTGTTTTCACTGTGTGTCCAAAAACCTAAAAATTCTCCAAACTGAAATCTTAAGAGATTCCGTTTTTCTTAAAGCTCAGCTCTAGTTTTTAAGCTCTATATTAATATGCCTATTTTTAAAATGCAATATATATACCAAAATATATTTATTTACTTATTCCTCCTTTGCCTGAGGAATATTTTTATTTCCAATATCCAATGTTTAAACAAAGATAGCTCTCTAAAGAGAGAGTTTCTATGATTGACTTAGATACAGGAAAATTAAAAGTAGTCTACCTTTATTTTCTTCCTGCCCAATTCTTGGCTTAAGAAAAATCAGCTGCTGTATTGGCTTCCCAGTGGCTCTCTGCATGGCCTCACCTCCCTATAGCTCTAAAATTAAATTCTCACCCTTGGAGTGGGATGATGCAGAAAGCCAGCTGAGGCTAGCCTTGGGTCCCAAGGAATAAGGTCATAGAACCTAAAAAATCATGATGCAGATCCTGTTGAAAAACATAGCAGCTAACAACTACTGAAGAAACATGTAGAAATAGGAATAAGTTACTTCTATGCCCTTAGCAACACAAAGTACAGAGTTTCAAGAGAGTGTTTTTTATGCACCACAGTCTTTTTACTTTCCTTCATGTCAATATTGACTTTTCTTAAGCTAAACTAAATTAGATTAACACCGAAGTTTCATTGTAATGTCAATTTATTCACTCAACAAATATTTACTGAGTGCCTACTACATGCCAAGCACTGTTCAGGAACTTAAAAAGCATCAGTGAACTAAGATTCCTGCTCTCAATGTGTTTACCCTGTGCTGGACTAGAGGGAGGGGCCGACAATAAGCAATAAGCAGAACACAACAAATGAGTAAATCATATAGCATATTCAGGGTACACCTGGATCTTGTGAGACCTGAAGTTTATATAATTTAGTGGGTCTTCTTTAACAAAAACAATGCAAAACTACAATGCAAAACTAGTTATGAAATACTCAGAATAAGAAAACAACTTACACAGATTAAAAAAGCTGACACGTAGCAAAAACATTAAAAATTCAGGAAAAGTCACAAAATATTTTCATTAACTATCCAAAGCACATTTTTTACTGCATTGTGTTTGATCACCTCTTCATATAGTAATTCTGTAACATTTTCTTTTTTGTTTGTTTTTTTTTTAATTTTAAGTTCTAGGGTACATGTGCACAACGTGCATGTTTGTTACATATGTATACATGTGCCATGTTGGTGTGCTGCATCCATTAACTAGTCATTTATATTAGGTATATCTCTTAATGCTATCCCTCCCCCCTCCCCCCACCCAACGACAGGCCCCAGTGTGTGCTGTTCCCCTTCCTGTGTCCATGTGTTCTCATTGTTCAATTCCCACCTATGAGTGAGAACACGTGGTGTTTGTTTTTTTGTCCTTGCGATAGTTTGCTCAGAATGATGGTTTCCAGCTTCATCCATGTCCCTACAAAGGCCATGAACTCATCCTTTTTTATGGCTGCATAGTATACCATGGTGTATACGTACCACATTTTCTTAATCCAGTCTATCATTGATGGACATTTGGGCAGGGCATAACCCCATCGTCTGTAACATTTTCTATAGAGATAATCGAAAGATAATCTGGCCTTATCTCTAGCATGGTTAATAAAAAAAATTATTCTTGATTAGAAGTTTCTTTTGGCATCACAATTTCATTGGTCATTTCATTAAAAGTTTTAGGATTGATGCCACATTTTGGAAAACCTCAATCAGATTTCTTTAAAATATGAGCTGTAAAATGTGGAAAAATATTCTACCAATTAATTGGCTCTGTTAATTTCACACCATGTTTCTCTTCCACCACCCACCCACATACTTTTGGTGCCAGGCACTCTAGTGCACCAATCAGAAAACAGTACACGATAAGGTCAACAGGAAGTAGCTATCTTCCTGGAAGCTCTTTCCATACCAAAATGGCTAGTACTAACTGAGCTATATAGAGAAGTGACTGCAAAACACTAACTAGATTCCACTACACCCAACTCAATGTATCCCTAATTCAATTTCTCCTTAGCCATACCTCAAAAATGTGTGCGATCATTTCAAAATCACGTGGTATAAGAAAGGGTATGAAAGAGAAGAAATTGAAGTGGAAAGAGACAATAGGGTTAACCAATTATAGTTAAAATACATTACATTTGCAAATTTTACAGGCATTATGCAGGGAAGGGGCCCTAAAGCTTAAGTTTCATTAGCATCATGGTAAATGCACCCTGTGTAGGTTAGAAGGTGGTGCTATGTAAAGGAGAAAAAATACATCAGGGCAGGGGATACAGGCCTGGAATCAAGGAGTGTGATGGATGTGCTGGTCATCATATGAAATGGGTGATCTGGATAAGCTTCAAAGAGGGAAAACATTTGAGCAAAGATTTAGAGGTAAAAGAGTTAGCCCAACAGACAACAGGGAGAAGAGTACTACACGCAGAGAGAGCTGCCAGAGCAATGAAGCAAGACAGGAATGTGTCCAGTATGTTCCAGGAACTGTAAGGAAGCTACTGTGACTGGAGCAGAGTGATGCAGAGAGAAAGTAAATAAGAAATCAGAGAAGTAAGGGGTAGAGAATGAAATGGGGAATCACTGCCGGGTTTGGAATAATGTGGTAAAAGGATCTGACTTATTAACACATTTTTTAAAAGGATCATTATGGCTGCTGCCTTGGAGTAGACTGTAGGAGGCAAAGGCAATCCGAAGCCAGGGTTAACAGTGGCTCAAACCAGAGTATTAACAATTGACATGCTGAGAAATGGGCAGTTTCTGTTGTTCTGTCAGAGTTATGCTATTTGCTTCTTTGTTTATTAGCAGGACTGGAAAATAAAATTTGTAGGTAGGTTAATATTTCAGAAATATTATGTTTGCATTTATGGATGTAAATAAATCAATGTAAATATAACTGTTCACGGAGAGTATTTGTGAAGGCATAAAAATGTCAACGAAGTACTAAAAACATTTTATTGACTGTGAAGATTTTAGAGGCAGTGACTTAAACTATATAGGGAAACTTAAACTATATAGGGAAAGCTGCCCTGAATGCGCAGTTATGAGCCAATGTGGTTCTTTGATGAGCTTGCCTGTAATCACTTATGACATCTATTTAAGGACTTGTGCAAGGCCTAGTTCAGTACTATTATCTAGCCTTTAATGCTAGAGGTCTGGTTAAGAACTAGCTGTGGGGGAACAGCAGGTTCCCAAACTCTCCATAACCACTGGGCAGACCACCCAGGAAGCTCTTCTGTGCGTGAGCAGAAGGCCAAACACCTAAGCTTCAAAATGTCTCAGGATGCAATGCTGTCAAGAGGCAATAATAGAAAAATGACACCGCAGTGTGTTGCCAAAGTTGGTTGGGTGTACTGTAACAGGATTTATTACTAGAGGTCTGGTGAAGGAAAGGAATATAAAATAGCCACACAAAACTATCTGGCATATTTCAGGTGAACATAATTAAACACATAATGAACATACAAGGTTAACTTACCTGTTGTCTTGGATTGGGGACCACTGAAACTGACCCTGAGACCAAGATTTGCTTGCAGGAAGTTTACTGGGAACTCTCTGAGGACCAATGTTGGTGAGGGAATGAGCGAAACAATGGGCAGATGGGCAAAGCAAGTGCCTCTGGTGGGAGCTCTAGAACTGGGAAGGTACTTAAGGTTGTTCAGAATTAAGAAAAGGGAGACATGCCTTTGCATCTGTGTACCAACCAAATGTTGGATGCAGGCTGCCCCGAGGGTGGGAGCCTAATCTTGGGAGAAGCAGCTCCTTTACGCTGAGGGCAATTATCTAAGAAGGATATAGCTGTGGCAGTGAGGGGGGGATGGGTATCTCAGTCCTGAGAGGGAATCTGGGCAGTGTGGCACAGCATCCACTCCACACACGCATGATAGGTCAGAGTGCAGGACACACTGTCACCTACATGAACTCAGTACTCAAAACAACTGGATTTTACAGGTGACTCTCAGAAAGACTGAGTGACTTCACCAAGGCACATCTACTCATAAGGGGCAGGGAAATCTTTAGAAATCAAGTCCAATGACATTTTTAACTATAGATATCAAAATTTACTCATATCTAATATTAGAAGCTCTAATATATGAAAATTGAAATGAAAAATTTTAAAGGCATAGAAAAATATTATATAGTTGAGTTTTTACCTAAATCAAAGAACACAAAAATTAAAGTGAAATATTTTTCTTATGTAAGAAGCTAATTAGCCATGAAAAAAAAAATTTATCCAACCAGAATTCAAAGTCACTTTCAAATACAGAAAATCACTTCTAACTCAATTAACATTATATGTACACTAAATAAAATACATGTACTACTTTTTCCTTTTTTATAGACTTGCAGGATGGTTTTTAGAATAACCATATTTTTGACATTTTCTCAAATATATGATATAGTATAAATCAAACAGTAAACTTGTCTAATTTTAATATTCAAAGTGATAATGACAAACCAAATATTAAAATTATGGGATTCTGGCAACAAAAATTTAATTAAAAATTCATATATTTATGCTATATACTATATAAGAAAAAGTGTTTTAATGCCTAATACATATGTCTTTAAATATTATTTAACAAGTAAGGAGCCACTAAATTTTGTCCCAGGAAATGAAAATGCACTTAAGTAAAAACAAATTACATAATTCTTAAACTTCATCAATCTAAATGGTAACTGGACCAACAATCAAATTTTTTTTAAGCCCAGAAAAGGCATACCAAAGAAAATAACTTTTTGGAAGGAGATATTTTAAAATTCCATTGTAAGGTATAGCAGAGCTCACCATTTCAAAGTATGTAAAGTAGGTGGCTGCCTATAGGGTAGGATTTTAGAAGGGAGCCCAAAGACTCTAACCTCAAAATATCTCTCCCACCAACTTGCCAATACTTGAAATTTCAGTTAGAGATTCACTCCTTTGTCACAATTAAAATGCCACAGCTGCATGAGGGGAAATTATATTCAGCCTCATTGGTTATTGATCCTCTAAGGCTGTGATTTTCAATCTCAGCTTCCTGGTACCCCTCAGAGGCCTAGGGTAGGGCTGGGATTAGGGGGTTGGGCAACAGTGGTTTCACATGGGGAATCAGATCTGATGAGTGACTATGTGGAAGCAGCCACTATCCTGGCTTCGAACAGGGTAGATCCTACTTTTATCTATTTTACATAGTAGATTCCAAGAAAGAATTTTGATTTCAGAAAAAAAAAATTCTAAACTACTATCTTAGCTCAAAACAAAGAATGGCATGTCTCTTTCCTAAGAGAAAGTTTTGAACAAAGGGTGGTAATAAGAGCCTGGGTTATCTGCCAGCCCTAATGGAGGGCTGGAGCAGAGGAAGGGCCAAAGGAGACTCCTGTAAAATGGCCCTCATCAGCTTCTCAGTGATCTTGGGAGTGGGCCCACATTCCTTCCTTGTAAGTATCTAAACTCACTTTCCATTGTTTTCTTGTAGTATTTTTTTAAATAGTCTTACCCCATTTTTCTGTGACTATTGACAAAAAATAAGGCATATGTTTCTGCAAAAAAAAAAAAACAAAAAATCAATTTGTATCCAATTGCAAATCTAAGTTCAATATATGAAAATGTTTAAAACTTTCCAGAAGACAGTGGCAAAGGAAATTTGCTTGCGTGTCATGTCCTAAGCCAAGTAATTTCAAAAAGCCCTTTATAAATGGAATATCTCAAGAAGAATTGCAACAAGGATTTCACTTTGTCTAAATTAACTTAATCCCTAAAATTATATTTAATCGGGATTAAAATATCAGGCATGTGGGTCCTGTCAGTAGCTGAGTATGATGTATTTTGTAAAAAGAGCTTGGTAAATAAAGGTTTTTGGAGTTTCCTGGCACCAATATATTTATTTTTATAGAAAGTCAGTGTTTTTTTGATAAGAAAAACATAGTCATGCGCCCCTCAAATTTTATTTTACTAGGAGAAATGAACATTGTAGGATTAAATATAAACTAAATCATCAAACTTTCCCCAAATTATCAGCCTTATAGATCATATTCTTACCCTTGGAAAGAGTGTATGCTTTTACTGCCATTCAGTTTCATTTCTTTATATCAAATATGCCTGTAAACATAATTTTCCCCTAAAGTGAATGAGTATCCTGAGAAACTAAAAGCTGTACAAAAGCTTACTATCTATAATAAAACATTTATATTTTAAGAAGTAATCCATTTTTTTCATCATAAAACACAATCAAAACTAGGTAGAATCTTAAGTAGGTGTAAATTCATCACCCCATTTTCACTTACGAGAAAATCTGCATTCATTTATGTTCAAATGAAGAATTTATGCTCGATAACGTTCATGGTGAGTCAGACTAACATAGATGTCAGTGGGTAATACAGGGGACGGGAACATATGTAGGAAAGGAATCTCAGCAA
Organism: Pan troglodytes; assembly: GCF_028858775.2. Taxonomy (NCBI): domain Eukaryota; kingdom Metazoa; phylum Chordata; class Mammalia; order Primates; family Hominidae; genus Pan; species Pan troglodytes. Next base: position 35,119,894 of record NC_072407.2, read on the forward strand.
CTTGAACATATCAAACACTCCGTGAAAAAGCTAATTGAGAGGTAAAAACAAATTAACTGCTATGGAGAAGGACAATCTCACTGAGAGAGAGTGTGTGCCTGCAACAGTAAGGTTCAGTGGTTGCATTTAGTCCGAATAACTGCTGGGACAGTAATACAACTCTGGCCTGTGGACTTTCCCCGCTGACTGCCCACCTGGCAATTCTCCGGGCACCTTCTAGGATGTCAGGCCTGCACAGGGAAAGCCTGTCTCATTATAACAGGCACTGCATGGGAGCTAATGCCCAGACCAATTGCTCTTCCCTGATTTTGATACAGACGCAGTTTTTCTCTTCAGCACATCTTGAAAAGGAAGATTGTATCTTCCTACAGAGATTTACACCTGACTGCAGATGCCTGTCAGAAAATAAGCTAGTATGAATATACTGGCATTTTCCCCCCAAAATCCACAAAGAGGAGGAGGAGTGGGGCAATGAGGACAGGAGGAAGAAAAGGTGGTGGCAAGATGGAAAAGAGCGCTGCAAAGAAGAGTCAAGAGATTTCAGCACCTGCCGCTACTTAGCTATCACATGAGATGTGTAAAGGCTTCGTAGGATCTCAGTTTCTTTACCTTTAAAATGGGCAGTCCAATATTTGCCTACTATCGTAAAACCTACATATGAAAATTGATCATCTTCATTACATTTTGCCCAACCTTTAGTGAATGTTCTCAAAATCACAATGACCTTGAATATTCCAATTTTGCTACTCTCACCACAATTCCTTTTCAAATGAACGCAAAGTTGGCATGTTTTACTAACTGTACCTAAGCCATATCCTAAATTTGTTTCCCATTGTTTACTCAAATAACTTAGGTGACATAACAGAGCATCCTAGGGGTTATAAATACATGTTTAGGAAAAGTGGTTAAATAAGAATGATACGGATCAAGGAATGTACAATGGAAATAACGTAATATGCACATAGAACAGTGAAAACACCAACCAAAAAAAAATCTTGTCACACTTACATGTGCAACTGACCTTAGTTATCATTTAATTGTTCCATAGATTCCTAAATATTAAAATAAGCTTTCTATTAATACAAATGAATGATTGGAAACTTTAAACTTTTTAAAAAATGACCACAAAATAGAAGGCAAATCTCAACTTCTTTCATGGTGCTTTTGTGCCATTCAAAGAATAAATTTAAGTATTCAATGCACAGGAAAGTCACATGTTTTCTGTTACCAACAAAATTAGCCCATTTTCAAAATGTAAAGAGGCCTGGGAACTTAAAATAATGGAATTGTAGTAAAAAGGTAAGAAGATGAACAGATTGGTTTTGCTAATCTGTTCATAGTGTTGTCATATTGTTTCTAATTGTATGAAAATAATTGTGGCCTTGGGTCAAAAAGGTGTTCTATGCTTCTCTGCATCTTCCCACAGTTCCTAGCACAATGTCTTCTGGACAAGGCTATTTGATAATATGTGGATTTACTGGACTATTCATTTCAAATCTTCTTCCTTTCTGTCATTGGCAGAATAAAAATTGTTAGATGCATACAACCTGGATGATGAACTAGATGCTGGATGAAGACATCCTTTAAAAAAGAAATCTCTGAATTATCCCTTTAACAAAGCTTAAATTTACTTACAATAGAAGAGAACACTATAACTAAACAATATAAAAATAGAAAGCCTAAAAATGTCTCCAAATCAGAGTGCTATGAATCTTGTTATTATCCAGGTTACTAAATTCCACCATATTTCTCTTGCTCATGGTCAGAGTGGATTTAAGTGAAGTTAATGAAGATTAGAGTCATTCTAGGTCCTAAGAGTTCTGGAAGTTGTCATAAAATACTTCTGTGTAAGTATTTCTGATGAGCTGCCTAAAAAAGACCCAGAAGAAAGAGCCTGAATTGCCAACACTCCATTGATTTGTTGCGATTTACTTTCTCATTCTAAATAAATATTCACTTTCAGACCTAATTTCAAAGAGAGCTCCCCACCCCAAGCTGGCTCCCAAATTTGACAAGCTCTAGGTCCCACAGAAACTGGATCTGCCTCTACTGGCAGCAAATAGAAAACAACTCTCAGAGCATCACTGACCAATTGTGTGTGAAATTCACTAATTCCAGTGAAAGGATATGCCTGTACTCATCTTCCTCTCATTCCCCCATGCTTTCTCCCACCTACTCAGACATCACACATTCTCCTTGCTCATCAATTCTCTGTCACAATCACCCACCTTCCTACTAGCTTTTCCACTCACCATCCCCCTACAGATTTGCTAATACCCTTTCCCAGCAATCCTTTCTTTCCTGCCCTCCCAGGGAAATGCTAACATTGCTGACATTTCCATGGGGATGAAGAGGAGGAGGAGTTGCATGGAAAGAACAGGACTAGGAAGGCAGAAGTCACTGAGCCATAGCTCTAGCAGATGTTCTCAAAGAGACTGGGGGTAGTGGCAGTGACAGGGAATAAGGGGTAAGAGAAAGTTTAGAATAGTAAGAAATTGCTCCAAAACACTTGTTGCCTGAAGGGCTTTGTAGATGATGGTGCACATTGAGTGTAACCACTGATGGTAAAAACAGTAAGAAATTTTCAACTTACAAGGTGCTATGACTTGATGGCAGGAGAATGTACTGGAGTACAAATACAAATAAATTGTGGTTGTGACTATATAGAATATACGAGTGCACATGAAAATGACGTGAAAGGTGACAATGATCATTAGGAACAATGCAATTACAGGTGATACAACTCTTTCCTAAAATTCCTCAAATGGTGTTATGTTTCCAATTTTTTTTTAAACAAGGAACTTTCCTATGGCAGAAATGAGCAACCACACAGAGGCTGCTCCCGGTTTTTAATCTTGTATGCCCATTTAAACTTGTCACTGTATTATGTCACATGATTGCAAAAATGGGAGTGAGGCAATATGGAACACAGAAATAGTGTCCTTTTAAGAGGTGATTTTCTAACGTTAAGACCAAACCAAAAGCTGCTATTGTTCACTGATCAATGCAAGACGTGATAAGGATGAAAAGCTCAGTGAAGAGGTTAAGAACACCATATACAATATGAAAAAGCAGCTCAGAGGATTTTGAATTGCACCCTGCCTCCAGCCCCTGGTTGAGACCGCTGCTCTACAAGATGATGTTGGCTACAATACATTATTTTGATTCTTGAAGTTGAGCTGTGAGCTTACATATATATGTAACAGAGTGATGAAAATCATGAAATGAAGTTTAGAAAGATAATCATCCCCATTTATTTTTTGTCAAATACTTTCTAAGATTAAAATGAACAGAAAACAGGAAAAATGCTTTACTAGGGCTATGTAAGTTATAGTAAGTTCAGTTATAAATGGAAAATATATTTGTTTATTGATAAGTCATTTAACACTCTATGATAGTACGTGCCACAAGGTGGGATAAAGTTGTTCATAATCAGAAAAGATGTGGCCCTTGCCCACAGTGAGTCAGAGGTAACTGAGTTAGAGATGGTGTCCAAAGGAAGGTAGGCCATTCCATATACACCCATGGGAATTTAGAGGGTTAGCTAGGTAACTGATATGAGTTGATTCTGGAATTAATGCAAGATGGTACACTGCGGCCTTTGCTCCATGTGTCTTCAGTTGGAATTAGCAAGTTCTCCCCACCTGACAGGATATACAGAATTCCCACCACCACCATCACAAATTCTAAGATATAAGTATAGAGAAAAGTTTTAGCTACTTAGCAACTGGAATGAGAATTTCTTTGTGGGGTGCTACTGGTTATGCTTAAAAAGCTGCTTTGGTAATCTTGCTATGATTGTCAGTCCTGCCTATACAATAAAATCATTTGGGAGCTTTTGAAAAAATGCTGATGCTTGCACCACATCTGAAGATGTGCTGGTAAATGTTTAGCAACCTGCTTAAGGAAGGGGGTGATTATTATAAATTCTGCTGATACAAGGATCACATAACATATAATTTGCAAATAATAATAAAATATCTAATACTTTTTATTGTAAATTCTACATAGCCAACTCACTCTCAAGAGTGGTTTCACTGATTTTTGCCAAGTCTTGTATCCACATCCATCCTATGGTTGCAACTGAGAAATGAGTGTGGTTCTGACCCGAATGTTGGTTAATATTTTCATCCATGTTGATAAGACAAAAATGAAAGAAAGAAGACATATGTAGGACCGCTCTTGTTAATCAATGACATGGGCAAGTTCTTTGCTGAATCAGATAATGATTTCCATATACTGGAAGAATATTTCAATTTTTGTGCTATTCACAATGCAACACACAGAAATTTTGCACTTTTGAATTTAATCTGCATTGTGAATATTTTCTGTCACATACTTAAATCTAGACCACAGATCAACAAACTTTTCTTTAAAGGGCCCAATAGTAAATACTTTAGGCTTTTCAAGTCATATGGTCTCCACTCTGCCTGGTAATATAAAAGCAGCCATAGACAATACACAAACATAAAGGTGTCACTATATTCCAGTAAAACTGTATTTACAAAAAAAACAGGCAGATTTGGCCCACAGTGTGTGGTATTTCAACTCCCTAGTCTAGACAATCAATAAAACATGAAATCAAGCCCTCATTTATAGTATTTGCCAATTTCTATTTTATAAATACTCTGACCACAACTAATTTTCAGATACAACAAGACATCCCTGAAAATAAACTTAAGAAGAAATGCACGGTAGCACACACTATTATATAGTGTTTACACTAAACAAACACAATAGGTCTAAATAACTTCAAGAGAATAGGTAATAGTAAAATGTAATTTAAAAATTAGGAAGTGAAGTGTATGACCTACTTCATTGTAAATTCATATGATTTTTAAATAATGGCTATATAAAACAACTGGCTTACAAAATTTCTGAAAACTTAATCAGTGCCTCCAAGCTGGTAGAAGTTAGTCTTAGCACAGGAAACCAATTAAGTCAAAATATCTGTGGATGGAAACATTGGTATCTTAAAAAAAAAAAAAAAAAAAACCTCCAGAAGATTCTAACATGCAGCCATGTCATTTTTCTAAGCCTGAGAATGGGGCTGATATCCAGGTTTCTTGAGATGTGGAAGAGGAACTTATTTTCTGAGAGAAGCTAGATGTTGCAAAGGAGAAACCTGAGAAGAGAGGAAGCAGAAGCAAATGGAGCTGAGTACTTTATAGGGGAAAAAAATCATAAAAAGAGAATGCCTGGGATGTGGGAGAAAGAATTCTGGAGAAAAGACCAGGGTGACCAACCATCTTCGTTTGCTGGATGCAGGCTTTTTAGTGCTAAAATAAGGAAAGTCCTGGGAAACCACTAGAAAAATATTTTTTTATTTTAATTAATTAAAATTAAAATTTAAGTAGCCATATGTGACTAGTGGCTACTTTACTAGACAGCATAGTGAATCTAAACAAACACAACAACATGGCTTCTTTGCATATGTAAATTTCCTCTTTTGTTTGCTGGTATGGAAAGTATTTTAAAGCACATTAAAAGGGAGTGAATAAGAGTGGTGAAAGAAGGCATCCTTGTCTTGTACCAGTTTTCAAGGCAAATGCTTCCAGCTTTTGCCCATTGAGTATGATACTGGCTGTGGGTTTGTCATAAATAGGTCTTATTATTTTGAGGTACATTCCTTCAATAGCCAGTTTATTGAGAGTTTTTAACATAAAGGGATGTTGAATTTTATCGAAGGGATTTTCTGCGTCTCTTGAGATAATCATGTGGTTTTTGTCTTTAGTTCTGTTTATATGGTGAATTATGTTTATTGATTTGCGTATGTTGAACCAGCCATACTCCCCAAAGCAATTTATAGATTCAATTCTATTCCCATTAAATTACCATTGACATTCTTCAAAGAATTAGAAAAAACTATTTTAAAGTTCATATGGAACCAAAAAAGAGCTTGTACACTCAGGACAATCCTAACCAAAAAAGAAGAAAGCTGGAGGCATCATGCTACCTGACTTCAAACTATACTACAAGGCTACAGTAAACAAAACAGCATGGTACTGGTACAAGAACAGACATGTAGACCAATGAAACAGAATACAGAACCCAGAAATAAGGCCACACACCTACAACTATCTGATCTTTGACAAACTTGACAAAAACAAGCAATGGGGAAAAGATTCCCTATTCAATAAATGGTGCTACAACAACTGGCTAACCATAGGAGGAAATTGAAACTGGATCCCTTCCTTACACCTTATACAAAAAACTCAGATGGATTAAATACTTAACTATAAAACCCAAAACTATAAAAACCTTAGAAGAAAATCTAGGCAATAAAGAGCAGGATACAGGCATGGGCAAAGATTTTATGATGAAATCACCAAAAGCAATCACAACAAAAGCAAAAATTGACAAATGGGATCTAATTAAACTAAAGAGCTTCTGCACAGCAAAAGAAACTATCATCAGCACAAACAGACAACCTACAGAATAGGAGAAAATTTTTGCAATCTATCCATCTGACAAAGGTCTAATGTCCACAATTTACATGGAACTTAAGCAAATTTGCAAGAAAAAACAACCCCATTAAAAAGTGGGCAAAGGATATGAATAGACACTTCTTTAAAAAAAGACATACATGTGGCCAATAAACATATGAAAAAAAGTTTAACATCACTGATCGTTAGAGAAATGCAAATCAAAACCACAATGAGATGCCATCTCATGCCCGTCAGAATGGTGATTATTACAAAGTCAAGAAAAAACAGAAGCTGGCAAGGTTGCAAAGAAATAGGAATACTTTTACACTGTTAGTGGGAATGTAAATTAGTTCAACCATTGTGGAAGACAGTGTGGTGATTCCTCAAAGATTTAGAACTGGAAGTACCATTTGATCCAGCATCTCATTACTGGGTATATACCTAAAGGAATATAAATCATTCTCTTATAAAGATACATGCATGTGTATGTTCATTGCAACACCATTTACAATAGCGAAGACATGGAATCAACCCAAATGTGCACCAATGATAGACTGGATAAGGAAAATGTGGTACTTACACACCATGGAATACTATGCAGCCATGAAAAGGAATGAGATCATGTCCTTTGCAGGCATATGGATGAAGTTGGAAGCCATTATCCTCAGCAAACTAACTGAGGAACAGAAAACCAAACACTGTATATTCTCACTTATAAGTCAGAGATGAATAATGAGAACACGTGGACATAGGGAGGGGATCAACACACACTGGGGCCCATCAGGGGTGGTTGGGTTGGGGGTAGAGCATTAGGGAAAAGAGCTAATGCATGCTGGACTTAATACCTAAGTGATGGGTTGATAAGTGCAGGAAATCACTATGGCACACGTTTACAAACCTGCACATCCTTCACATGTGCCCTAGAACTTAAAAAAAAATTAAAATTAAAATAAAATGCAAAAAAGGGAGTATATATGAGAGAGACAATTCTGACCCCAAAGTTAAGTATCTGCTACCCAGCCCATGTGCCAATATGTATAAGTGATAGAAATTCTTCAGAAATAAGCAGTGAACTTGAGGGAAAAAAAAACACTTTTTTTCCCCAAGTCACACTGTAGTTCATACGAATAGCTGCTGATACAAATGAGTAGGATGAATGCCATTAAAGCAACTACACTTCCCCATTCCTTTTTATTTTTTCTTAGCAGCTGCATCCTTCTAGAAAACAACCACTCTCCCTCACCTGGTTTCTCTCTTAATCAATAGCAAGTACTTTGCAAAATTGCAGAATGGATTTGTAATCAAGTCAAAAACCTGGAAAAGAACAATGCTACTGCACTATAGAAACCCTTGACCTTGATGTTTTGAACATCACTTCCTAAACCCTTAGCTGACTAGCAGACTATGAGAAATAAATTATCATGTTTAACATGAAATTACATTTCCCAAAAAGTCCATTTTTACATTGTAATGTTCTCACTCAAAATACACATGGGAATGTCATTAAAAGAAATGTTATTGGTCAAAAATATAATGTTTCTAATGTTACTTGCAGAATAAAACAATATTAAGAAAGAGGAATTGCAGAGATGAAGGTTGATCAAAATATAATTTACTTCGAATGTTATCACATACCCATAAAAATAATCAAAAGGAAATGACGAGTTGTAGTAACCATGATTTCTTAAATGGAAATAGGCTACACTGTGAGTAATTCAAATTTTACTAACTACAATCTCTTGAAATGCAGGATATGAAATTATAGGACAATATTAACTTGACAAACTTAACATGGAATATCTGCTATGAAAATCAAAAGTATTTAAATTCCCTAAGCTTTTAGTACCAAAACCACTTTAGCCAAGTATGAGTTGTTCTTTATCTCTCTCAAAGATGCAATAGCAATGTAGTAGAGGACATTTAGCGATCTTGTCCTGACAAATAACCAATTCACCTTTTTTCCCAGTATATTCTTAAGTATTGATTTTACCAAGTGAACTCCAACATGTGTCACACTTATCCAATACAGATGCTTTTCCTTGGAAATGTAGTTTGAACATCAATCAGTCACCTGGCCTTTCACCTTCAATTTCTATTGCCACTGTCTGTCAACTATTAAAGCTTGCCCATTTCTCCAAATGTTATTTTTAGAAACTGAAATATGCCATGACCATTGTGAAAAATTTGTTTCTTGGAAAAGTGTGCAAATGTTCACATGAGTAAATTCCTTCATTACAATTACTTTTCTGAATTGAAAACTAGTTAAAGCTTATAAATACACATTTCAAAGATCTCTAGGCATTTTCTTTTAAAATCTGTTTCCTGAATAATGATATCACCACTTGTAATATTACCAGTTTGAGGAAGACAACATTAAAAGAAATTCAAGCTAAGTAGCATTGTTATAAGTGTTTTCAAATGGAGCAGAATGCTTCTGCTCTGGCTGAATCCAATGAGAGGCACAGAACAACACCCACCTTAAGCTGCAGGCCTCCTGGGACAAGCGTGTTTGCTGGAAGGCTTTTAATGTGTTGGTAGACATAAGAGGAGAATTGCTCCTGCTCAGCCTGTAATTGGGGGCCAAGTTTACAGAGATGACCTCTGTTACTTTTGATAGCTGTCTGCAATTCATCAATCAGCCTGCTCACCTGAAGGGGTTAAATTACAAGAGTTGTTAGCGAGAAGTAATTGTTGATGTCACACCTATTAGATTTTTGAGTACCTAGCTTGATGGGGGGAAAATGACTTCAATACAGGAATTTGAGTACAGATCTATCCTCAAGTAAAAACAATGAAAGAGATATACATTCCTACATCTACTTTTATTTATGAAAAAATGTCTAACATTTTCACTTCAGTAATATGGGATAGGTAGCCCTTTACAATTGTTGAATGAAAAATATCTCTGGATATGAAAAGAAACATATACATTTGACAAGTTTGCAAAGGACTTTTAAACTGTTTAACAAAATAAAACCCTCCTAGGACTTTAAATAATCCAATGTATGTAACCTACCACCAAATATTTCATTTCACTACATGTATCTTCCTTTTTAGAATATTTTATTTTATTATGTGTAACATTTAAATTTTCAATATATATATTAAATTCATTATCATTTTGTTGACCTTTAAAGTTAACCTATTATCTTCCTCCCAAATATTCCAATACTTTTTCCCACATTTCATAGATACAATTTTCTAAAATGTATATAACTTCAAAGACAATGCTCTGTTCTGGAAAATATTTTAAATATATATTAATGTCAAAATAAAACGTATAGTTTTTCCAGAAACACAAAAGGCTAAGGAATCTGTAACCTTGATTTTTAAATTTCTAGACTTCTACTTGGTATATTTTAGACAGACATATGAGCCTTACTTGTGGATTATTAATAGCAGTAGTTAACATTTTAACCCATATAGTTTACAAATTAAGAATCATTACCATTCTTTGACTCTTCACTGTTTTATGTAAACTTATATTCTCTCTAGTAGGCTGGATTCTTACATAAACACTGGTTGATATTATGGTAGTGACCATAAGAGATGAAAAACAGAAATCTACCTCATCTGTGATTCTTCAAATTAAACAAATTAGACCCATTTAGAATTATGAGTAAGTTTGAATAGAGCATTGACATCGAAAACGTGGGTTAAAATCCTGGCTTCATCACTTACTGACTGGGAGACTTTGCACAGGTAATAAAATCTTTGTCTATAAATGAAGAATAACACTGGCTTTACATATTGATAATTAAATGAGATGAAAAAATGGAGAGCCCACTGTCTAACCTACAGTAAGTGGCCAATGTACTGGTATATTTTTATAGTGTTTCCTTTTTGAAATCTAGGTGTTTTCTGCATAACAAGTTTTAATTTTTTATTTCTTGGTCTATCTTTTCTATCTCTATCACTATTTCACATGAGGAAGTCAGAAATTCCAAACTATTTGCTGTATAGATCCTACAGCTCATTTCAATATTCACAGATAAAATGGAAAATCCTTCTCCAAGAGTCTTCCCTGTACTTACATCTCATCCACTTCTCTGTCAGCTAAAAATATGGTATTTGCCCCACCTGTATTCTAATTCTGATGTTAAATCCATTATTTCTATCCCTTCTGCAGAGCATTCAGAGAAGTTAGTGACAGCCAGTGTGCACTATTACTCATATGACTTAAATATGTATTATCTACTCTACTTATTTAGTTCAAGTTTATATGTATATGTATACATATAAATTTCAATTACATTTGACTTTTACCAAGACCTTTACAAGCGTTACATGCATAGAAACAAGTTAACTTAAAATGATTCCTATTTTACTTTCTTTTCCCATATCCCTCTTATTTGTTCCTATGTAATAAATTGTCTACTCCATTTAAATAATCCTTTCTTCTAAACAAAGTGTTGGCAAACTTGTTTTAAAAAGGGTCACATAGTAAATATTTTTGGCTTTGTAGGCCATAAGGTATCCGTCAAAATTATCTAACCCTACAATTGTATTTGGAAAGCAGACACAGACAATATGTAAATGAATGGGCATGGCTGTGTTGAAATAAAACTTTATTTACAAAAAAAAATAATAATAAGCTGCAGGCTAGATTTGTCCCCAGGGCTATATTTTGCAGATCCCTCTTCTAAATATGTATATGTCATATCCATTCTTTCATTTCTTATAAGTAATAGCCCTCAATCCCCTCATCCCCCTCCCCAGTTTGGATTAACAAAATACCTACTAAGCGGTCTCCCTGTTCCCATCTCTTCCCCTTCATGCCATTAGGTCACCTCCACCAAATTCATCCACCTTGAAAAGTATATTAAACCACCTAGCTGCTCCTTCAGATTCTTGAGCTTGGTATTCAAGATTCTAAGACCCTTTATAATCTGATCTCTACCTGGCTTTATGGCTCATATTGCCATCAGACCCCTCTTCTCTTCTCACTGTCCCCTTGCACACACATACACACATCCCTTCCATTTCTAAAGTATCATAAGTTAGATAATGTTTAACCCAACACTCTGATCCCACAAATGAGGAAATTCCATCCCAGAAAAGTTAATTTGCCAAGGATACTCAGATAATTAATACTGGCACTGAAATTAAAGTGTATGTCCCTTGATGCCTAGGCCATAGTTTTATGACTCATTCCTCTCTTATATCCAAGTCCACTCATCAGAAACCCCACTTCCTCTAGCAGACCTTCCAGCACTTAGTACCTGGATATTACCATCTGGCACTTAATCAAAGTCAGCTGTCTATTGTTCATTCTTTACTAATAATTCTATTAGTATTATATGTGACATATATGTGACATCAGAATTCCTATGTGATTTGCTTTGGCCAGTGAAATACGAACAGAAGTAACATATGCCACTTCTTAGTAGAAGCTTTAAGAACCATTGTGCAGTTCTGCCATTGCTCTCTTCCGCCTGCCCACCCCACCCCATGAAAACAGTAATGTCCCAATAGAAACTGCTCCTTCAAGCCGTATCTCAGACTGAGAAAGACATACTGGTGAGAGCCACAAACAACCAGTAGCCAACATGTAAAGTGAGCAAAAAATGAATACTTGTTTTAAGTCACTCAGCTATTGGGCTCCTTGACTTATACAGCACAATCTACCAAAAGCTGATAAACACATTGCATTCTACTAAATCCCTACAATCCTATATAACTTATATAGTAGGTTACTAAGAGTCAGCCCTTAACTGTAAATTCAAATGAGAGTCTAGAAATTTCTATCATCTATTCATAAGGAAGACCCTCATGCCAGTGAAATTTGGACAAAACTTTGGATATCATGGGAATGGAAGGCAGAGACAATACAGGGAGGTCAGGAGGAATCCTAAGGGAAACAGAAAAAAGAAAACGAGATAAAGAAAACAAAATTAATGAAAAGAAAAAGAAAAGAAAAGGAAGGAAGAAATTAAAGGGAGAAGGTGATTGGGGGAAATGAGAAGGGAAGAAAGAGAAAGAAGATGTGAAAAAGAAAAGAATGGTGTTTATAGGCTATAAAATCCAGTGTCAAGTTTCTCTCGTTATCCTCCTTTTCTTACTTTTTGGAATGAATTTCCATGCTTTCCATAGTACTGTTAATTCTACAAGAAAGTTGTAACATTTAAAATATGGAAATAATAAATGATCCAGTATTAGTCTATGCTTTCAGACTCATTTTCACCACCAGATCATACTACCCTCCAGCAGTATTATCCTTAAAAAACAATGGATAATAGTGTATAACATCCTTGAAGCTAAAGACCAATACAGGACAGGTGGCTTGCATTTATGGTTATCTGATGAAATTAAAATCCAAGAACGAAAGGCCCTAAATAGAAGGACTCCATTTCCGAAAAATACTGGTCCTCTCTGAACCCATCTCCAGCATCATGTGATTTAGGAAGATACAATGTTATGCAGTCTTTAAAGTCTACTAAGTATCATGCATTGTATTTCACTAGTCAATTATAATGTTCTCTATAATTTCATGTACTGCACCTTGTGCTATAGCAAGTCACACACAAAAAAAGGGAGGAAACTCAGACTTTGATTTGAGGGCATTTTTATACATGACTGGTTTTACTGTCACAATCCATAGCCTTTCACTGATAGGGGATTTCATGTGACATCAAAAATCAACCAACCATACAATTGATGATGTCATTTGCACTCTAAAGGGCTATTGGCTAAAGTCTTAAAAGTTTCATCTGGCATAGATTTTTGGTTGCTTCAGAAACCTTCTCTACTATTTTTATTGGCTCCAGGATAATCTGTTAACATATGTGAAACAAAATTACACCAATTATCACCTGATTTTAAAAAATAACTTAAAACTCTCAAGGTATCTAGCAAAGATTAACATATCTTAAACACAGGAGAAAATATATCAAGAATCCTGTCACTGACATTTTGATAATGTTTCCATTCAGTTTTACTCAAACTTTATGTTACTTTACATATTCATAAGGTCTTTTATCCCCAAAGTGTTACGTTTTGTTCTCAGTTATTATGATAACATGTCATCCTAAAAGACAACTCTACACATGAAATAACTCATATACTAAAATCAGGTAGGTAATATAATACTCATGAATTATTTTACATAATATGATTTTTTTCCCAATCACAGATATTTCTAAAAGGGGGAAAGTGTTCTTTAAAATTCTTCAACGTGAATCTTTTTTTTTCTTCAAATCCTTTTTTTTTCCTCTACAAAGGCAATGTGAATAGGGGTAAAAGAAGACAAAACTTGACCTTTTGTGATCCCAGCATTAATGGGTCTGTTCATAATTCAATCTATGTGTGGGTGGGGGCATCCATGTGGAAACATAGAGGCCTGAGAGACATAAAGCCTTTCCCTTTAAACATTATCTGACCCTATCAGTCCCATTCACAAAAGAAGGCTTACGTATGCATATGTTGAAAAAATGCACCATCTCATTGTGCAGCAGAAAGCCTACACATTCTACTCTTCATTCTCCGTGGAAATGCAGCACGGAAGTGACACTTGTACAGAATTTGGGAGAGTGACAAATAAGCAGAAGGTAGCAAAAAAATATTGAATATTCTGGTGAGAAAACAAACCCAAACTTCTGAAAGAATACAAATGTGCACATGTCTATAAACATACAGACAGGTTTTTGCATAACATGTAGGGCAGTTAGATCATGTTTGTATGGTGTATGCAAGCAACCTTTGAATTCAATTAAATTCTCAAGATGATTTATAGTCAGAGCAAAGTGTTATTCTGTTTATAATCAGTCTTCAAAAGCAGACATGTTGAAGTTATGCATTTCTGAGCCATACATTGTGAATACTGTACATTGGCTATTATTAATGACTCTTTGTGGAGCTCCTGGTTTTTCTAGTGATGAGTTCAGCTGTCAGCCTGAATTCTGTGTGGGCTTGAATCCACCCATGTTATTAAGGAGAAATCCAGAGCACTTTGCACAGAACTGTCACTTGAAATCAGCACAAACGGTGGCAGCCTCTATACTAGGAACGTCATCTAGGCATGTAACACACAGAATGGTCTCAAAGCCAGGTCAGCACTTCAATTTAAGATCAGGAAACTTTCTAATTAACAGCATATTTAAGATGAAACAGAAAGGAGGCAGGGAAATAAAATTAGTATTTTAAACTGCCTAAAATCTCTTCTTGGTTTCAGGGCCAATAATACAATGTTTTAAGGGGTAAGAAGGAAACAGAACCCTAATTTGTTGAATGAAGATTGGAAAAAACATGGGAGCCTGAGAGCAAAGTGAACTATCCCTTGATTTGGAAGTTGAGCTGGGTGTAACTAACCATGAAATCTGAAGTGTGTAGCACCTCTTATTGCCAGACTTCAAATACTACCAAATTTTTGTGGGGGTTTTTTTGTTTTTGTTTTTGTTTTTTGACCCAGAGTCTCACTCTGTCGCCCAGGCTGGAGTGCAGTGGCACGAACTTGGCTCACTGCAACTTCCACCTCCCGGGTTCAAGTGATTCTCCTGCCTCAGCCTCCTGAGTAGCTGGGATTACAGGCATGCACCAGCATGCTCAGCTAATTTTTGTATTTTTAGTAAAGATTGGTTTCACTATGTTGGCCAGGCTGGTCTCGAACCCCTGGTCTCAAGTGATCTGCCCGCTTCAGCCTCTCAAAGTGCTGGGACTACAGGCGTGAGCCACCACGCCTGGCCCAAATACTACCAAATTTTTAATAGCTTCCTAGAACCCTTCTGAGATGAGAAACATATTGGAGGTAGATCTAACCTATTTTCAGCCAGAGGTACCTTATGTGCTGCTTTTAGGCCTATTCAACAATCTAACATCCCCATCCACTCATGGGAGAAGGAACAATTGAAAACAGACAACTTCAATGTCTTCATAACTCTTTTGGCAATGGGGTTATGTTGATAGCAACAAGGATGATGTCAATTATACCTATGGGGACAGCTATGACATTGTGTCTCATAGACCTCTAACTGCAAGAGCATAAGTGACCATGGGTACCATCTACTGTGCTCTGAAATCCATCCCCAGGTTAGCACCAATGTCTGAGGATACTAAGGCAGATCTATCCCTGAGAGTCACAGGACTCCTCTGATGGCCAAGTTTGGCTCAAAAATCCACCAACAGTTTTGCCAAATCTTTAGACTTCACAGTGGTCCAGGGTGTTTTCACCCAACCTTCCTTTCCTCCCTCATTTGGGGTCAGGCCTGCATTTCAGTCTGACAGATTTCTCAGCCTTATCCAGTGCTCTCTCCATTTTCTCTCATAGGCATTTCTTCTAATAACATTCTACACATTTAATGTCATCTTGGTACCTACATTATACAGAACCTGGAATAATGCACTTTTATACTGATAATAATAAGTCATATGCAAATTTCCAAAAGGCTTAATGTGGCTGGGCATAGTAGCTCACCTCTGTAATCCCAGCATTTTGGGAAGTCAAGGTGAGGGGATCACTTGAGGCCAGGAGTTCAAGACCAGCCTGGGCAACATAGCAAGACCCTATCTCTACAAAAAAATTTTTAAATGAGCTGGGCATGGTGGTATATGCCTAAAGTCCCAGCTACTCAGGAGGCTGAAGCAAGAGGATCACTTGTGCCCAGGAGTTCAAGGCTGCAGTGAGCTATGATCACACTGCTTCATTCTAGTCTAGGTAACAGAGAGAGAGCCTATCTCTAAAATAAAAAAATTTTAAAAAAAATTTTTAAAAAGCTTAACATATATCATCACCTCAAAGTTGTTTTACGATGCATACGTTACTGTTACTCCCAAATTTCATGTGGAAAATTATGTGAAATGAAACAAGATTTTAAGATAAAACTGTAGGCAGTGGAAGATCTAAATCTCAGATTTTATGATGTTTAATTTGGGTTTCGAGAATTATCTAGGAATGTATTTGTATACAAATCATAGGAAAAATATTGAAGTAAATTCACCACCAAATTTTTCCTTTCTCTTTTCCATTAGGATTTCCTTTCTCTGTATGTTGATTAGACTTGATGCTTTAGCCCTAAAAGTTTTAGACTCTTTCTAATCAAAAGTTTTTTAAGCTATTCAACAGTCTAACTTCCTCATCCACTCAAGGAGTAAGAAACAACTGAAAATAGTGTCATCTTAAATGCCTTCATAACTCACCTGGCAAGAGAGTTATGTTAGTGGTAACAAGGACTTTTCTAAAAAGAGTCTTTTAGATTTTTTCTAACAAAAAGTTAGAACTTACACATCCAGATTAATATAATCACTTTCCAAGTAATCACACAGAAATTATCTTCAGAGGCTATGGAATATATTTAGAAAGTATCAGATGTACACACACACACGAACATACACATACATGAATATGTATTCTCCTCGCTGTGTATTTGTTTTTGAAGTAAGCAAAAGACTTTTTGAGCCAGAGCTGAAAAAGCAAATATATGACAAACTAAGGCATTGTGTAAGAAGAACACTGAAATATATAGTGCTAAAAAAATAAAGATGATGATAACAAAGAAGAAACACCAAATAAACATAATTGCCATTAGATTTTCCAGAAAAGATAATTTTCATTTCCAATGTTGCTAACAAGGTAAGATTTAAAACTACGTATTTGCTATACTGATCATTTTCCAAGGCCACTTCAAGTTTTTAGTCATTGAAATTTTAATTTTGCATAAAATATCAAAAGGCAAAATAATTACAATGTTTAAAAACAAAATAATCTGTCATTCTTTTACAATATTTTCTATTTAATCTCTAATGATAATTGGTATTGCTATAGATATTATTTTAATTATACTAATTAATCTAGAGAGACTTCTTTGCATTTCCCAAAGTTTCCAAGATACATGGTAGATTCACTTTTAGCTTACTGTGAAAATGTAATTAAATTCTCCAATTCTGGTAAAACATTTTTCAAACACACAGAGAATGATATTTTTTCAAATTTATAATTAACAACCTAGTCTTGTAACTTGTTAATATTCAGGAGAATGAGTCAGAACTATAATTTAAATCTGTGTAATTGCTATTTATTACATTTTAGAAATGGTTTAATTTTCCTTATGAAATATTATCTACTGAGATGGCTAATCAATTTTTACAATATAGTCTTTAATACCAGACAAGTGTGTCCCAAATACTAATATGGTCTCTAATGTAAGAGTAGAATTTACACAGGAAAATTTGGTGCATGCTACCTGTTCATCTATTACAAAACACATGATTAGTAAGGAAGATGAAATCATAAAAGAAATACCAAAACCCTGAAGCTTGAATGCATTTATTTACCAAAATATCAAAAAAGAAATATATGAAAAGTTTATTTTTAAAATATTCACATTATCTTATTTCTGAAGTTACTTTGGATTTTTACTGACAGTGGTACATAGAAATTAGAAAATTCACATTCTTTCCTTAGAAAGATTAAATGCTTTTGCATTCCAGGAAACGACATGAAAATCATTTTCCCCTTTTGTCTAACACCAATTTTGTATTATTTCATTTATGGACTATGCTGTCAACTTCACAGCATGAGCTTTGAAGAGAAGAAGGTTTGCTTTAATAATAATATTGTTTCTCATTACAATATTGTCTAAAGAATCTTCTGATTAGCTCACTTAGGCTTAACATTTGTAAACTATAGTTTTCCCTTGATAAAAAATAACTTTGTTAGTATTTCTAAAATTCAGAACAATAACTCTATTCTTAGAAAACCAGATGTAACAGCAAGATATAGTATTTATCAAAAATTCAAAAAATTTTTGTTTTTCCTGTGTTGGTAGGTTTTATAACTTCCAGTTTCAAATTGCATGTAACAATTTACTAATTTAGAAAACTTATGAGAAAATATTCATAAGACTTTTTTCAGAAAATTATATTTTGATTTATTCTTTCAAGCATACAATTACTTTTCATGCTGTCTATATCAATAAAATGATACCCGGTTGTGATCACTTTGTTTCTATCATAAGTTGTTTTCAGTTAACAAGAGTTGATTTACTATAAGACTCAAAGTAAAATTTATCTTCATTTTAAAATTAGTGTTCATTGCAGGTTTTTTTTTTTTTTTTTTTACGGAGTCTCGCTGTTGCCCAGGCTGGAGTGCAGTGGCACAATCTCTGCTCACTGCAACCTCTGCCTCCCGGGTTCAAGTGATTCTCCTGCCTCAGCCTCCTGAGTAGCTGGGATTACAGGCGCCCGCCGCCATGCCCAGCTAATTTTTGTATTTTTAGTAGAGATGGGGTTTCACCATGTTGGTCAGGCTGGTCTCAAACTCCTGACCTTGTGATCTTCCCGCCTCGGCCTCCCAAAGTGCGGGGATTACAGGCGTAAGCCACTGTGCCTGGCCCTCATTGCAGTTTTAAAATACAGTTTACAAAGTTATTTCCTTACTTCTTCCTGTTCCTTATGGTGTTCCTTTGCCGTCATTGAAAGAATGACTTTTTCTGTAATTTTCTCCTTCTGTTCATTCATGACCAGGTTCAACTAGAAAAAACAAATAAACAGCATGAAAGCAGGTATCTATTGACACCTAATAGCAACATTTATTCAAACAACTAGTTAAGCATAATCATGAATGTGATTTGATATTAATTTTGCTGATACGTACATGAAAATAAACTCTGAATTTCATTTTTATATTTAAAACATTTAACAAACTGAATCTTTTACTTTCAATCTTTTATTGTTTTGAGGATTACTAAAGATGACTTAGGGCAAGAGTGTCCTTAACTGCAGATATTAGACACTGATGAGTACTTTTTTAAAGCACTTCATTAAAATGGACACAGCAACTTTTTAAAAAAAAATTAGGTTAATATTTCTATTAAATCCTTTCATTATGCGTAGGGAGTAAATTGTTTGCTGTTATGTCGGGATAAGAAGTCAATGACATAAACCAAAAGTGTCAGTTCAACAGTCTAGAATGGTGCTAAATCATTTATAATATTTCATGACAAAGGATCATGTATCTAAATACATAAACAGTTACTTTGAACCTGCTCCATTTACAAAGCTAGATAAAGGTCTTCTACTACTGCTGCCAACCCATGTGTTACAAAAAAATGAATGTGGCCCATTCTATATTTTTTTATAAATAATCCTTATAGAAACAAATGCTATTTTCATGCTAAACATGCAATTGTTATGTTTTATATGAAATTCTTATTTTCAAACAAAAATGATGTTAAACTCCCAAAATAATATTTGCTCAACAGACTGACATTAATAGAGAACAAGAGCCTAACAGAGAACCCTCTGAATTGGAATATTAATAATTCTTTAGCAACGGACTTGCCATACCATATTTCCTTATTGAGGATTGGAGTAAAAATGAATAACGACCATGTTTTTACATTTTGTTTTGTTAGTGTTGTTATTTTAAGTAAGCTTTCTCAACTGTATGCCCGGAAAATCATGTCTGAGTGAACATAAATCTTTAATCCAAACCCTACCTGAAGACTTACTCCTATAATTGGCATAAAATAGAGGAAGGGAGGTTCAAAAATATGACCTCTTGAATCTAGATGTGCATATATACTAGAATAATAGTATTAAACCTGTAGACACTTCATCTGATGATATGAGACACAGCTAAGTATATCAGAGATTCCGTTTTGTTAGAGCGAAAAGGCCCAGGAATCTTTTGGTGATTCTGATGATCGCCCTAGATAAGGAGTTGGGAAATGTTTCTGTAAAGGGCCAGATCGTAAATATTTTAGGCTTTATGGGGGTGGGGGGAGAATAATACAATCTCTGTTGCAATTACTTGACTCTGCCATTGTAGCATGAAATAGACACTAAATATATATACACACATTATATATATATACACGTATATACATATCTATTTCATGCTACAATGGCAGAGTCATGTATATATATGTATATGAGCATGACTGTGCTTCAACAAAACTTTAAAAAACAACAATAACAACATGTGGCAGGCTGAATTTGGCCAACAAGCAGTGGTTGGCCAATCCCTGCCCTAGACTGAGAATCAGTGATAAAGAGTTTTTGAAAAATCATTATGTGAAACTATTTTCAAGGGATATATAAAAAAGCCCTTAATACTAAGAAAACTTAAATATCAAGCTCAATTTCCACACATGGAAGCCTAGGTGTGAACCATGGCACAACATATTGGTCTCAAGCATCTGTTTATTTGATCAGGGGAGCTCTCATCTCGAGAGGAAACGGGTGTAGAAGAGAGGGACTGGAGAATATTTACCAAGTTCATCTATTCTTTACAAAATTTATTTCCAAATGCAAAAACTTTCAGAACAGATCTTTCTTAAAGGGAAGCAAAACAAAACAAAAACAGAGCCATGAAACTCTTTGGTGCCACAGCAGGTGAGGCCGATGCTAACGAGTTTTCAGGGCCATGACATTTAGAACTGCTGCCAGGGAACTTTTTATTCAAAAGGTGGGAATTCTTTACCTTTGAAAGCACCACAGTTGGAAAAAAAAATCACCTCCACTCTAATATTCAACTACTAAAGAAGCACTAGCTAATCTACATAAAAGGGGGAAAACAGACCAATGCTACTGAAAAGCATCACAACATAGTCCCAAAAGGGAAGTGCAGTAAGATATTAAGAAATAAATGGTCATCAAAATATAAGGATACACACATGGGTCCTTTTCTAGAAATAGACAAGGCATTCCAAAAGATACATTTTAATGAAATCATTTAGAGGAAATCGCTGAAAGTAAAAAGTCAAATTAAGAGAGGGCATTTTCAGCCTGAGGTATTAATAATATGCAGTGCTAACAGCATCTTTCCCTCAAACCCCATGACATGGTAACAATGGTAAGATTCTTCTCTCCTGTCACCTTTAATGAGAATATCCTGTTTCTTCATTAAAATAAAACTATATGCTTTCGATTTGTGGTTCTTATCTAAAATATATGAAATAACTTTTTGTCAATGGGTTTGATATTTCTGAGGTTGATTTTTCATGTGTTAAGAAGGGTAGAGATTTCAAAAATTAAAAATTGGAAACAGAAAGGTGGATAAAATTTGTATATAACTGAAAATTCAAATCCCCACCATGTAGGGGAGGAGGAAATCAAGTCACTTGGTTCTAAATATATCTTGTCCCTTTTAAATATAAGAAGGCATCTTCAAATAGTCTTTGTGCACATGAAAATCTAACAAGCTAAACAGGAAGGTTTCATTCATCATTTTTGTCAGGCCTTGCTGCTAAGATTTTTAAAACTTGTAACAAACATTAGCCATACATACTTAGGTTAAAGTTCGGTTCATTCAATACTAATGGCAACCAGAATAGAACAATCAAGAAACTAGTCAAGAACAGTATCCAAAATGAAAGAAACAAGAAACATAATGGCTCTGTCAAAGAAAACTGAACAAAATTTTTTCAGGAAAATGGTCTGGTTAGACAAACAGAAGATAAAAAGGAATAAATTCACATTAAGCAGTTAGTTTAGAAACTAAGGGAAAAAAATCCACAAAGGTGTACCTGAAGTAACAGATTCCAATGAAACAATTTCCATTGGTTGTTACCTTCCAAACTATATCAGTTTACTTAAAACTATTAATACTAAGGTGTCAGGCACTGTGCCCTCTCCAAAGCCCTAAGGGGTCATAGTTTAGTAATATATAGTTCTTTTTAAAACATGTAGCCCCTTGTGACCATAATTAAAAGTGCTCTTAATTCTGAGGAATTCTTCAAATGTTTGCTGGCTCAGGAAGCTCTCTTATGGACATCCTAGAGGGGAAAACGGACTCAAGACCTCCTGCTGGAGAAATACAGTCAGAACAGCAGTGATCCCATCTCACGTGCATCACTCAGACTGATGGGTTTTATTTTTAACTCTCCCCAAAATATTTTAAAGTGTGCTTAGAAAAATAATACAGATTGTGTAAAAATTTTAACATGTTAAGATCTTTAAAAATCTCTTTTACAGGAGAAAAATACTATAGTAACTCTAGAGTTCAATTATTAATATCTTTAAAAAAGGTACAGTAATTTAACCAGCTAGTGTGTTGTGTCTACCTAATTCATATTGACATTCCAGATAGGTACTAGCCAAAGGGGGAAAAGCCCTTTAGTCCAACCAAACTCTCATTGCTCTGAACTATAGTTCTGCATGTTGTTTTCTCTGTATTAAGAATAGCTAATGATTCAAATGTGAAGTATATGATATGTGTTATATAAAATGTGCTTAATGAATCAACATGACCCAACAAGAAAACTGAATCTATTAATATAAAAAATCCAAGGTTTTCATGAGATCAATAGATCAGTTGATCTATTAATAAATATTTGATCCATATTTTACATGCAGATCAATATAGGTAATACTGTTTTAGCAGAAACAACATGATAATCAGCCTTCATATATATTGACAAGTTTCCCAATGGTCTGCTAATATACAAAAGACTGGGACAAATTACTTATTTATATATACAAAACATGGTTATAAAGGCCAGCTGCAGGTATTTTTTTGGAAAGTGCATTTTAATAAGGTCCTATTCAGTTACAGAACAAATGGAGAAGAAGTAGTTTGCACTACAGAGTTTAGCGCGAGAGCTTTCTCTTTTTCTAACCACGAAATCAATCATTTGTCCAGACTGTGGGAGTCAGAGTTAGTTACTGAAAAGAGCTCCGTATATAAACAAGTCAATAACTCATTGTGTGTTATTGTAGAGCTGAAGAAGTCGGCTTTCAAAGAGCTGCCCCAGCTTCTCTCAGAATGAATGTCACTGTATTCAGGGACTGGGAGAGAGTCCTTTGTTTCTAGCCATTGCTGGCTGCCATTTATGTATGGGAACGGGAGGTGGCTGCTGGGAGAGTGGGGGAAGCCACTATTTGGTATATGGATGTCCAGAAAACTCTGAATTTGGTCAACCTAGTTAATTTGTATCTGGAAATTCATTACTGGAATTAAGAGTGGCCACACAAAAAAATATTTGGTAAAATAATTAAACAATAAATGAGTCTGTACCCTTTCAAATTGGATAGGACTGATATTTTTGGTTGCCTACCTGTCCACAAAAATGAATCCAAAATCCAGGCATTGGTTTGAAAAGTTCGAATGTATAAAATCAAACTGGTGGAAAGGTCAACATATCAAATAAATGCTATCTGTTCCTGCCATAAATAGTAAGGTTGATTCTTGGGACTATCAAATGGAGTTTTCAAAGGATGTGTGTGTGTGTATGCGTGTGTGTGTGTGTGTATACACATATGCTTCTTTTATTTATCTCTATTACACATATAAGTTCATAGAGAAGGTGTATTTTAGGATAATAGAATTTCTTTAAAGAATGACTTTATGTGCTCAACATTTGTGATAAATTAAGGATATATTCCAACTATCTTTGACTTAAAATTAATTTAAATGTTTTTTAAATTCCTAAAATTAATGAGATATTATAATCTTATGTATTTGATCTTAATAATTGTTAAATACCTACTATTAATTCAGAATCAGACTAGGGACTATGAAGAAGCACAAGATAGGGTTTCCAGGTTTATAATTAAGCTGGGCAAGTTTAATAAATGGTCTTTTTTTTGTCTTTTAGCCTCTAAAATTTTTTACAAAAACTTAGCTCTTGATTAAAATTGTAGCTGTGGGCAAGGAGGGTATTGGGAACCTGAGCTGAACCAAATTGATCGCACTTTCCCTCATAATTTAGAAAATCACAGCATTAAATAATATGACATGTTTCCACACGCAACAAACTGTACTAGACATTTTTCCAGATACAAATAGGTTAACAGTAAAGTGCAATATGGTTAAGGAGACAATTAAAAAACAATAGGAAGTGAGAAACAATATATGACACAAGGCACATCATAATGGCCAAATGGACACATAAACAATACAATCTATAAGTAAGAAGGACAGAAATATCATTTAGAGATGGAGTGGCTAGAGATGGAGAAGCATAAATAATAGGTAGTATCTGGCTAGAAAAAGATGAGAAGTGGCAATATGGGGCATTATTAATAAGTAATATGTTTATTATTTTTAATTAATAATTAATTACATGATGAAACTAGTTCTAAGTAAAATGAGTGAAGTGGCTGGACATAGCTTTGGGAGAGGGAGGGGAGAAGACAAGCTGAACCTTGAGCAAGAAGCAGAGAGAAAGGGCATGGCTGATCCAATCAGCTAAAGTAGTAGAAGGAATGATTCATACTGGGAAGCAAAGGGCTAGATGGTTACTGTGAATCCATACTTAATCTATTTCTGAACTTAAATATAAGTGGAGCATATGTGCCAAGAGCCCAGTCTTACAATGCAGGCAGAACTGAAGACTCAGTTCTCAGCTCTGCATTGGCTCAATTACATTCCCTCAAGCTATACATGCTTAACTCAGTAGCAATCTTAGAGATGCCTTAACTAAGTCCTGACCTAGCCCCTACTTTTAGTAATGTAATCTCACTTAAGTCCCTCTATAAAGAAATTCAAGAGTGCCACTTCTCATCTTGGGGAAGAGATAGAAACCTTTCATTTATAACTGGCTGTGAATTCTGGCTCTGCCATAAATTAGCCCTAAGACATTGAGCAATAGTGATGGTTAATGCAGCCCAAGCTTCCAAAGCCAGGGATTCCTCTCCTATCCTTGCTAATTCTTTGAATGATGCTACTTTGATCACAGTCTGCAGCTTCTTGAGGGCAGTTTAAGAGAGAAGGTATAAAAGAAACCATCATAATATTTGATAATCAGCAAACCAAAACACAACCATTTTAAAAGAGTATTATTTTAAAAGGGTTATAATTTGTCTAAAAGGACAAAAAAGGGAATTCTCCAAAACTTACTTAGCACTTAAAGAAACTTACTTATTTTTTTATTATATTTTATTTTTTGAGACAGGGTCTTTCTTGCCCTGTTGTCCAGGCTAGAGTGCAGTGGTACAATCTTGGCTCACTGCAACCTCCGCCTCCCAGGTTAAAGTGATTCTCCTGCCTCAGCCTCCCTAGTAGCTGGGACTACAGGCGTGTGCCACCACGCCTGGCTAATATATATATATATATATATTAATTTTTTGTAGAGACGGGGTTTCACCATGATGCTCAGGCATCAAACTCCTGAGCAGGTGATCCACCAGCCTCGGCTTCCCAAAGGGCTGGGATTGCAGGCATGAACCACCGTGCCCGGCCAAAGACTGTGCAAATGTTTAAGGTTTGATATTCTTTGACAAATTTTCCTCTACATAGTTGTAGCATTTATGTTTTCACTAGCTATAAATAAAAACACCAGTTTCCCTGTATTCACTAGTCCTTAAATCCACTAATCTTTATCATCCATCAAATTTTTTGACCGTTTGGTAAGTTAAAACACATCATCTCATTGTTTTAGTTTGAATTATTCTATTAGTAGTAATATTGAACTTTTTTGTATGTATTTTCTTTTGCTATATGTATTTTTTCTTTTATGTTGTATGTTTACTTTCTTTGCTCTTACTTTCCTTGGTTTTTATCTTTTTATGAATGATTTTAAAAATCTGTCTGAAAGTGCACTTCACATATTAAGCATATTAACTTATTGTCACATTGCAAATATTTTCTCAGTATATTGTTGCTTTTGATGTTATTAAAGTTCCTTTTTGAGGTATAGTTCCAGACATTCATTTCATTAACTCTATCCATATTAGACTTAGAAAGACCCATTTCCTTTTAGACTTTATGACTCCAACTATATTATCTTCTATAACTTTTATTATTATATTTAAATATTTAAGTTACCAAAAGTGTGTGAAGTAAAAAAATGCCTCCAACATGTTCTTCTAAAGTGATAGTTAATAGTACCTATTTCATAATTCACTCTTTCCTAGTTGATTTGAAATTTGGGCCACAATCCCTATCTGAGCCCTTGATGCTCGATGTATTGTGGAAATTCAGATTTTTTTTGGATTTTAGAAAAGTAATGAAGTACATATCTGTATGCATATGGTGAGAGGACGGAGCCAGATAGAGCTTCATGGATGAGGTTGGACCAATGTTGGGCCACAAAGGATTGATGGGGTTTGTCTGGATGATGGAGTCCATACCAGATGGGCAGAGAGGCAGGAGAAATACTCGAAGATAGGAACGAGTGCGTTGAGGAAACCAGTCTGAAGAGATCTTTACTAGGTAATGACTGGAAGTAGCCTTATTGGAGCTGAAAGGTACGTCATGCCCAGCTTAAGCGACATTCACACTCTGCTCTATAAGGGTGGTGGCCTATCTGGCTTATTTTTTCAGGATCCCAGAATTCTGAATGCAGTTCTCAAGTTCTTTGATTCAGATAATTGCTTTTGTAGGTGAGAAATGCATAGAGAAAATGTGGTTCTTCTCTTTGGGTAGAGTAATGAGAAATTTGAATGAGGAAAAGTATGCAGGACTGGCCTCACTGAAGTGGCAGCATGAGCAGAAAGAATACAGAGACAGCCTGGCAGACGTGATTCTCAGCTGAACTCTCAAGATGTTTTGGAGAATTCATAAACAACTTACGATGTTTTATTTGATACACTTGATTGTCCTTCTCAATTTGGTAAGTGCCAGCTTATTACCCTAAATATGTGCAGTGTGGCTGCATTTATTCCTCTCCTTTGTCTTATAAATCCCCTTTTGTCTTTGTTCCTTGGCTTAGTCTATCAATACATTACATCACATGCATGTATATAATTTGTGGCAAAATAACTAAATGACTGAGTTAGATGCTAATATTACTTTCTTCCTGAGCTCTCACCCACTGGATAGTGGGGGCAAAATAACTGAATGTCTAAATCAGTTTAAAGCTTAGTTTAATCCAGTCTTTTTTTTCTTTTTTTGAGAAGGAGTCTCGCTCTGTTGCCCAGACTAGAGTGCAGTGGCACAATATCGGCTCACTGCAACCTCCGCCTCCCAGGTTCAAGGATTCTTTGACCTCAGACTCCCAAGTAGCTAGGATTACCTGCTTGAACCACCATGCCTGGCTAATTTTTTTTTTTTTTTTTTGTATTTTTAGTAGAGATGGGGTTCACCATGTTGGCCAGGCTGGTCTTGAACTCCTGACCTCAGGTGATCTGCCCACCTTGGCCTTCCAAAGGGCTGGGAATATAGGCGTGAGCCACCATGCCCAGCCCTAGTCATTTAAATAGTTATTTTAGGTCATGATTTCTCTCAGAAAGCCTCTCCTTTTCCCCGTTGGTTTACTTAAGGTGCAACATGGAAGAAGGGGTTGTGTGGCTTTCATATCCTCAAGGTGTTGGGGGAAGGGGCCTCTGATGTTGTGCTGCCCTTTGGAATGTACACATTGACAGAGCAGCTGCTGGTCGATGGAAGGATGGCCCACGTTCACTTGGCTGCTGGATGCCCCACTGGCCTGCAGTGTGTGAACTTGTGGCCCATTCTTTTGGCTCAGGCATTTTTTATGGTGGTGCTTCCTAGATGATCCAACCTAAACTTGACTTCCTGTGTTATTAGAAACTCCTTCTAACGTCCGGCTGAAACACCCACTTGACCTTGGCTTAACTGGTCTGTGACACTATCATCACTATAGAGCCATCTTTCCTTGAGTATGCCAATATCCTGTGACAAACATCCCAGCCTAACTCTCAGTTACTTCCACGACCTAGGACACATGAAAACCAAGCGTGGTTCAGAAAATCTCAGGCCTCCTTCCGCCTGTCTTTGATATGCCATCGTGTCGAGGTGGCTGTATCCTAGGTTGCTACAGCATAGCTTCTTCCTATGTCTCAATATTAAGGGGAGTGGGGCAGAAGTCCCTTCTGCCTAAGCACTTGTTTTCATTTACCTGGTACTTGTCTTCCTCCCTAAGCTACACCCTGCAGAAGGAGCATTTAGGACTCACTCATCTGGCTGTTTGAGTTTTATTCTCCCTTTTCTTAGACTTCTTCCTGTATTTCCTCTAGGACAGAAGGGGCTGAAATTTTATTTTATTTCTGTGTTGTTTCTTTCTTATTCCTCACTCCAGCAAAGGTTCAACAACAGACAGAGTCCTACTCTTAACTTTAAAGGGGGAAATTTGTGGGCTGAGCCTTCTAAGTTTAACTGTGTATATGCTAATTGGGAGGAGTAAAGGTTTTTCTTGAGAGGCAAATTTTCTCTCAAGGAAACAGCCTTTTTTGCAAGGATATTGTCTTGTTGGACAATTCCATTGAACACTCAGCAACAATATTATTGTGACAAGTTCTAGGGATGCCTGGGGGCTAGTTTTGGCAGCTTTGTACTTGCAAAGGCCTGAAAGAAAAGCACACTGATAATTTAAAAATCATTACCCTGGTTATATTAACCATTATAATATATGAAGGACTTCTTTAAACTTGTGACATGATTAAGATATTTGAGTTGGATACCTTAGGTTCCAAGGAATAGATACTCGCTCAGATCTTCTAAATTCATGGGACATTTACTGTGAGGACATATGTGACATATCTATTAGGGCTGATGGGTTGCAATCAATGGGAGCTGATCCAGGCTAACTTAGGCAAAACCAGAATTTAATAGGATGGCAGGTGGTAGCCCATGGAATTCAAGGGAAGGCCAAAGAAAGAGTCTGTAGAGAGTGGGAATCACTCCAGACATCTCGATCTAAGGGACAGTCTCTTTACAGTGCTGCTAATGGTACAGATTTTCTCTAATTCTTTATGCCTCTAAGTGGCTCCCTTCATGACTGTCTCTTAAGAGAGAGGCTGATTGGCCTCGCTAAGGTCAGGGGCCCACCCCTTAGCTCGCAGAGCACAGTTCCTCCAAAACTCAGAGTGGTAGTGGAAGAAATGCAGTAGAGAGGCAGTTTGAGAGGGCAAGCTGAGTTCAGGTTAGGGCACATGGCATTCTTGATCATGGCAGAATATCTAAGCAAAAAGTTTATAATCTGGCTACTGAGTCAGGACTAATTTAGAACCATTTTCTCCACAGAATGTGTAAGAGCTAGAATTTATTATTACAAAAAAAAAAAAAAACAAAACAGGAAAGGAAAAAGATCTTAGCCATTTAAGGCCGGGCGCTGTGGCTCACACTTGTAATCCCAACAGTCTGGGAGGCTGAAGTGGGCGGATCACGTGAGCTCAGGAGTTCGAGACCAGCCTGGGCAACATGGCAAAACCCCATCTCTACCAAAAATACAAAAAACTAACCAGGCATGGGATAATCGCTTGAGCCTGGAGGTAGAGGTTGCAGTGAGCCAAGACTGTACCACTGCACTCTAGCCTGGACAACAGAGCAAGAAACACCCTGTCTCAAAAAATAAAATAAATAAATAAATAAATAAATAAATAAATAAGTTTCTTTAAGTGCTAAGTAAGTTTTGGAGAATTCCCTTTTTTGTCCTTTTAGACAAAGTATAACCCTTTTAAAATAATGCTCTTTTAAAATGGTTGTTATGCTTTGGTTTGCTGATTATCAAATATTATGATGGTTTCTTTTATACAGAGCAAGACTCCGTGTCAAAAAAAAAAAAAAGTTCACAGTCTCTTTGATCCAGAAATTCCACTTCTTTTTTTATTTCAATAGTTTTCAAGGTACAGATGGTTTTCAGTTACATGGATTAGTTCTTTAGTGGTGATTTCTGAGATTTTGGTGCACCTGTCACCCAAGCAGTATACACTGCGCCCAATATGTAGTATTTTATCCCTCACCCCCTCCCAACTTCCCCCCAAGTCCCCAAAGTCCATTATATTACTCTTATGCCTTCCCATCCTCAAAGCTTAGCTCCCACTTATAAATGAGAACATATGATATCTGGTTTTCCATTACTGAATTACCTCACTTAGAATAATGGCCTCCAGCTCCGTCCAAGCTGCTGCAAAAGACATTATTTTATTCCTTTTTATGGCCGAGTAGTATTTTATGGTGTATATATACCACGTTTTCTTAATCCACTCATTGGTTGATGGGCACCTGCAAATTGTGCTGCTATAAACATGCATATGTGCATGTGTCTTTTTCTTACAATGACTTCTTTTCCTTTGGGTAAGTACCCAGTAGTAGTGAGAGGTGAAGCCAGCTGGACTTCCTGGGTCAAGAGGGCACTTGGAGAACTTTTCTGTCTAGCTAGAGGATAGTAAATGCACCAATCAGTGCTCTGTGTCTAGCTAAAGGATTGTAAACGCACCAATCAGCACGCTATAAAATGGATCAATCAGCACTCTGTAAAATGGACCAATCAGCACTCTGTAAAATGGACCAATCAGCAGGATGTGGGCGGGGCCAAATAAGAGAATAAAAGCTGGCCACCCCAGCCAGCAGCAGCAACCCGCCCAGCAGCAGCAACCTGCTCGGGTCTGCTTCCACGCTGTGGAAGCTTTGTTCTTTTGCTCTTCACAATTAATGTTGCTGCTGCTCACTCTTTGGGTCTGCACTAACTTTATGAGCCATAACACTCACCACGAGGGTCTGCGGCTTTATTCCTGAAGTCACCGAGACAACGAACCTACCAGAAGGAACAAACAACTCCAGACGCACCACCTTTAAGAGCTGTATCACTCACTGCGAAGGTCTGCGGCTTCACTCCAGAAGTCAGCGAGACCACGAACCCACAGGAAGGAAGAAACTCCAGACACCTCTGAACATCTGAAGGAACAAACTCCGGACACACCATCTTTAAGAGCTGTAACACTCGCCGCAAGGGTCCGCAGCTTCATTCTTGAAGTCAGCAAGACCAAGAACCCACCCGAAGGAATAAATTCCGGACACAGAAGGATTGCTGGATCAAATGGTTGTTCTACTTTCAGTTCTTTAAGGAATCTCCATACTGTTTTCCACGGTGGGTGTACTAATTTACATTCCCACCAGCAATTTAAAAGTGTTGCCTTTTCACCACATCTACACTAACAGCTATCGTTTGTTGACTTTTTAATTATGGCCATTCTTCCAGAAGTAATGTGGCATCTCTCATTGTGGTCTTAATTTGCCAGAAATTCCACTTCTAAAAATTTGTCAGCAGGAAATAACTATGGATATGCACCCAAAGATTGACTAAGAGGATGACAAAACATTGCTTGCAACAGTAAAAGGATTGCATGCTATGTAAATGTTCAAAAATAAGGGGATTAGTAAAATAAACCAGTAGGGTAGAATATCATCATCTATTTAAAATAATGCCATGAAATATTTAACAATGGGAAATAATATCATTACATTAAATGAAAAATCAAGTCTCAAAAAGTAAATAAAATTTTAAATATGGATCAGTATACATAAAAAGGGCATATGCCAAAATATTGAGAATAGCTACTCAGAATGGTGAGGCCATGATAAGTAGTATAACCCTCTTTCTTTTTAATTTATATCAGATTTACTCAACTAAATTTTCTACAATATCTATCTATCTATCTTTCTATCTGTATAAAGAGAAAGAGATGCATTAATTTTGTAATAAGAAAGCCTCTTTTTAATACTCCTTTCCTTGTCACCCACCAATATATCTAATTTACTACTGTACTTATTTCTTATCATCTATGTCCACACCTTCTCCAACATAATTGCTTTTTCCCTTATATCTTCTCAATTTTTAAAAGATCAAATATAATTCAAAAAACCCTAAAATTCATAAAAATAGACAAAAGGAGATAAACTATTATCACCTTTGCTTTTAAAATTGCCAACAGGCTACTAAACTTCTGTGGGAATCAAAAAAAGAATGTACTGTAAATTGTGTCGGGCAATGGAAGATTAATAAATTCTTATTTAAGAATTGCATTAAACTATATTTCCTGCTTCTTAAAAGTGAACGGAAATGAGAACAAAGATAAGGAAGAGAAAAGGGTGGGATACTCACTGCCTACTCTGTCACACTGTTCTGGGCACGGCAGATACACTGTATCATTCAGCTCTCAAAATAACTTCAGCACATTTGTGTAAATGATGCTTAAAGAAGTTAAGTAGCATGCTCATGAACACAAGGCAAAGAAAATTGAAAAACTAGGATTCAAATCCAGGCATGTCTAACTTCAGCCGCTTATGATTTTTAATTTTGTCTTGGATACACCAGAAAATATGATAAAATGAAAAAATAGCTAGATAGTAACAAACTGGCAATTTTTAAATTCAAATCGAAGCATAAAATTATGAAAGCTTAGAGTCAAAAATCAGAATTCTATTATGATTTTTTATGACCTAATGAGAAAACAAATTACATTTGGAGCCTTTAATCTAGGAGAATTCATTTTGGAAGATTATACAAAAAAGAAACTGGATAAAGATCCCCTGGCTGTCTGCAATTATTAATGAAACTTACCTAACCTCTACTTCATCTGTAGGATTATCAAAAACAGCACCCAATGTCATTATTTTTTCATACTGAAAATATCCATTAATCTATTCTAATACAATACAACAATTAATGAATACTCAGAGGTGCTGTTAACAGTTTTGTATTTAATATTTTAGACATTTTCCTAGGCACATGTATAGAAATATAGGTATATGTAAAGTACGTGAATGTTATGTTTACAGAAATGGTATCACATCGCCATATTAGTTGACAGCTTGCTTATTTTGCATAGCAATGCATTCAAATGTTCCTTAAAAACATCTTAAGCAGACCTATAACTATCTAGTCACCTATAGTTATCGAAAGGTACAAAGGTCAAAAGGTACAAAGTTTCCATTAGAAGGTATAAGTTTTAGTGATCTATTGCACAGCCTGGTGACCGTAGTTAATAATATGTTGTATATATTTTAAAATTTTAAATGTTCTCACCACAAAACAGTGATAATTATGTGGTAATGGACATGTTAATTCACTTGATGTAATCATTCCATGATGTGTGTGTCTCATAACATCACATCGTACCTCATAAATATAATTATTATTTGTCAATTAAAAATAAAATTAAATATGAATAATTTTCATTCAACCTGGTTCAATTTTTTCATTTCATGTCTAATTGAAAGCTGTCTCCTCACCACAGTGCAAATTAGACTTGCGACACAAGAAGTTTGGAATAGGGATAGAAGCACACTGTCTTTTTATTTTCATAATCCTTAACTCTGTCGCTATTGGGGACACATCATTTTTGCCTCCATTCCATTGGAGAGAGCTTACTCACATGGCCATTTCCAACTGTAAGTCAGGCTGGGAGATAGAGTATAGTTGTATTTCAAAAAAAGAAAAGAGTGATTCTAATGGAAAGCTAAAAGTCTCCACCACAGTGTTGCTCTATGCAGGGTAACCATGTGATCTACTGTTTAAATCAGGAGTTGCTAAGAGTGAAATAATTAGGCAGAGATAACAAGTAAATTCTAGGAGCGTTTTGGGAAAATTCTCTTCCACTATTTCTCTGCTTACTAAAGTCCTCTAATCTCTTTGGGTCGCCTTTCCTGAGGCAGTCTGTCATCTCCTTTGTGTCACCCAAACAGTGTATTCACAGCTCGAGCACATCAGCTCACATATTTGTTGAAATTATTTACTGTCTTTCTACTTTCTACTGTCTTGTGGTGTGCTTACACCTCCACTCTGCACCTGTGGCCATCCAAGAGGTTACTGAGTCTTCCCATTTCATTTGGTCCTAGTTGAGAGACAACAATCATGGCAAACCATGCCACAATGGGGCGGGCTAATTGGCTCAGTCCTGACTAACCACAGAACGGCATAATTAGTTCAGGAATGAGCAAAATTGGAACACTCAGGAATCCTTCCATGGGCTTTAATGTGTGGGAACTGAGAGAAAGATGGTTTCTTTCTCCATCCAGTGGCCCAGCTGCCATCTATCTCTACATATTGTTGCCATAAGGGAATACAGACTCTGAAGTTTGGATATATTCTCAATAATGGGTCAAAAATTTTTTAAACCTTGAGCAGGCTAAACCATACATATACCTATATTTTGGATTTAGCTGGTTTTTGAGCTCTAATGTAAGACAAAAATCTGACAATGTCACTGTCCACTCCAAACCCCTCAGTGACTCCCTACTGCCTACAGGTTAGAAACCCAAGCTCTTTATCATGGCATTACTATCTGGCTTCCCCCTCCTCATCTGCCTCTTCTCCCATCCCCTTCCTTACAACTCTGACTTGCCCTTACACTATGTCATAGTTATTCTCATGTTATACAACTATCTCATGTCATCAATGCCCCTACATCCTGAAATTATGAGAGACTCTCAAAATCTACTCTTCAAACCCCCATCGCATTATCAAGCTCCTTCCCCACTCTGGGAATTCCCACTGTAATTACTTGTTATAACCATAAATTCTGTTGTGGGTTGTGGAGAATATAAGGATAAAAAGTAGATTACTGGCCAGTCGCAGTGGCTCACGCATGTAACCCCAGTATTTTGGGAGGCCGAGGTGGGCGGATCACTTGAGGTCAGGAGTTCCAGACCAGCCTGGCCAACATGGTGAAACCCCATCTCTCCTAAAAATACAAAAATCAGCCGGGCATGGTGGTGGGCGCCTGTAATCCCAGCTACTCGGAAGGCTGAGGCACAAGAATCGCTTGAACCCAGGATGCAGAGGTTGCAGTGTGCTGAGATTGTGCCACAGCACTCCAGCCTGGGCGATAGAGCCAGACTCAGTCTTAAAACACACACACACACACACACACACACACGCAGATTACCATAACTCTATGCTGTATCATTCACACAGTGTCATGCACACACACACACACACACACACACACACTCTCACACCTGTGCCACTGTTCAAACTGTTGCTCTGCCTATAATAATATGGTTTGGCTCTGTGTCCACACCCAAATCCCATGTTGAACTGTAAATCACCAGTGTTGGGGGAGGGACCTGGTGGGAGGCGATTAGATCATGGGGGCAGATTTCTCCCTTGCTATTCTCACGATAGCGAGTGAGTTCTCACAAGATCTGGTTGTTAAACAGTGTGTGGCACTTCCCCTCACTCTCTCTCTCCTACTCCGGCATGTGAAGAAGGTGCCTGCTTCCCCTTCACCTTTCTCCATGATGGTAAGTTTCCTGAGGCCTCCCTGGCCATGCTTCTTCTACAGCCTATGGAACTGTGAGTCAATTAAACCTCTTTTCTTCATAAATTACCCAGTGTCAGGTAGTTCTTTATAGCAGTATGAGAACAGACTAATACAAATGCTCTCCCTCAACTAACACTCACACATACACTCAGACTCTGCTCTGGTTTCCCTCCAGGAAGCCTGCTCTGACTTCTCAGTCCTAGGCCCAGGAGCCCATCTTTGATACCCTCTACTGTGCTCCTATATTAATTATGCAGGGTGCTATCACAGCACTTATCACAGTGGTAAGTGGTGTCTCTTACATGTTGATCCCTTCTACCAGACTGAGCTCCTCTAAAGTAGGCTCTTAGTATGTATTCATCTCTACATCTCTCATGTCTAGCACAGAATAGATATTTAACAAATACCAGTTAACCTGAACAGAGCTGTAGTGAAAATTATGGCTGGGATAAATAGAATTATTAAAAGAAATTCTGGAAAGCCCTGATGTCTGGTGCAATATATAAATATAAATAAAGGAGGATAAAGAGTCCATTGTCTGAAGCCATCTTCATCATGCAAAGCTAGCCTTTTACAATATATAAGGTTAGAAAAGGCTGTAAAAGGGAACCCTGGCACTGGATTTCATTACTGGCTCCATCCTCTCTGGAGCGCAAGTGTCCATTCCTGCTGCGAAAGGCTAATGTGAATGCATTACTATGCCCTACTATGTGGTTCTTCTTCCCAGGTGTTCAGCCTTGTGTTCTGCCAGTTACCACTCTGACCAGAAGCATTTTTAGGCAAAGGGACATTTATTGTATAAACTTGTAACTAATATATAACCTCAGAAGATTTATTTTTACTTAGTTCTGACTTTCAGAACCCAATTTGGATTCTAAATTTTTACTGTCCCGCATTTCTAATCCTGTTCATTTTTCAAAAAAGCTAAAACTTTTGTTGTTCACAATGGTTTGAATTTGGATACTAAAGAGGACTAATTTACTTAGTCTGAAATGGATTCCATTTTGCTTTCCAAAAAGTTTGACCTCTCAACTTTATCTAGAACCTAGGTCTTTTGATATTTTCATGTTCAATGTTTGAATTCATCATCATCATCCATCAGTAGAGGAGAGATAATTTCTTGAGGACTTACTATGTGCCAGGCACTGTGCTAGTGCTGGCACTGTCTCACTTATCTTTAAGAAAGTACTGTAGGGGGGAAGAGTCAAGTATGTTTGAGCTATTTGTCCCAAAACATGACCCATTTCTCAAGACACAAACTTGGAAATCTCCACAGAAAAAATAATCTCCTTCCTTTGAATTCTTTTTGTGTCACATGTACAGAATTTTGCATCATCAACATCATTCAAAAAATATTTATTGAATACTCATTATGTGTCAAGGTTAGGAAACAGTGGTTAACAAGCCAGACATTTCCCTCATGGAGCTTAACATCTTAGAAAGAAGGCAGACATAGGACAAGTAGGAGTAAGTATGACAAGCATAAAAAGAAGTGTGGAATTTGGAGGGAAACTACCCTAGGCTGGAGGCCACACCAGTAAATGCTCCCATGAGCTGGCAAGTTATGAAGCTAAAGGTGGGCAAGAGGTGACCACGTCAAGGTGGACAAGGGAAGAGCATTCTAGGCAGAGGAGACATTAGAGTCACCTCGTCCACAATATATCTCATACAGTATCTTCATCTTCAATATAACCCTAAAAAAATCATTATTGTCATTTTGCAGATGAGAAAAACTAAGACTCAGAGGTCGGACCAGTTAATAAGATTAGAACTCTTGATGACTGGAATCTAAAACATTTCCAGTATGCTTAGCTCCTTCTCAAACTTGCCTTGCCCAGCCCATTTGGATTAGCAGTTGGCAAACTGTTTCTGTAAAGAAACAGATAGTAAATACTTTTTAGGCTTTGCACACCAGAGGCAAAAACAAGGATAAAATATATGAACTTAAATAACAAGAGGGAAAAGAATTTCATGATGTGTTTTACAAAATTCAAAATATAATTGAGTACAATATTTTGAAATACAGATCTACTAATGAGAAGAATGTAATTCCTTTTAGGAGAATAACATTTCACTTAACTAGAGTTCAAAGCTAATGTTTCCTATCATTGAATCAATCACAAATACTCATCTGTGAAAACAATTCTAACTTTCTGATCATATCAAAACACGCGGCCAGTCAGATCTGGCCCCCAGGCTTAGCAACCCCTGAATTGGACTATAAACACTGAGATCAGTACTGAACAATAATTTAATGTGAGGCACACATGTAATTTTAAATTATCTAGTAGCTGCAGTAAAAAGAAACAGGTAAAATATATTTTAGTAATGTATTTTCTTTACCAAAAATGTAATTATTTATACATATAATTAATACAAAAAGTATTAATGGGCTATCTTGCCATCTTTTTTCATACTAAATCTTTGAAGTCCAGTGTGAATTTTACATTTGCAACATGTCTTAATTTGGACTAGACACATGTCAAGCATAGCCCAGGGACAGGTCTGTGTCAGTCTGGGCATGTATAAATAAGAAAGGCAGAAAATATAAAATCTGTGTTCCACTGAAGAATGCAAATTCTGTTTAAAGATGATAACTGCCACTCAGCTGCACAAAATCCTGTGTGAAAAAGTGAACCAATGTGTTGCCAGATGTTCCAGATTTTATGAGACATATTTCATACTGCACATAGATGCTCAATAAATATTAAGACTTTCAAGTTAAAACAATAATGTTTGCAAATAAAATACTTCAAGAATATCAAAGGAATGAAAGTAGATGATAAAAATATAGAAATAATGATATCCATATTTCCAACCATCTTATAAAAATAAGTTTACCCACTTAGATTTTTCAATAGTATTTTAAAGAATAAAATTATTCAGTTAAAAGTGTTGTAACCGGCCAGGTGGGTGGCTCACATCTCTAATCCTGGCACTTTGGGAGGCCAAGCTGGGAGGATCGCTTAAAGCCAGGAGTTTGAGACCAGACTGGGCAACAAAGCAAGATTCCCTCTCCACAAAACATTAAAAAAAAAATTAAAAAATGAGCTGGGCATGGTAGCACACACCTGTAGTCCTAGCTACTCTCGAGGCTGAAGTGGGAGGATCACTTGAGCCCAGGAGTTCAAGGTTACAGAGCAAGAGCAAGACCCTTTCTCAAAAAAAAAAAAATATATATATATATATATATTTATATATACATACATATACACACACACACATATATACACACATATATATACATACATATATATGGATAAATGAATATACATATATATATATGTGTGTGTGTGTGTGCAATGGAATATTATTCAGGCCTAAGGAAAGAAAATTCTGATATACGCTAAACATGGGTAAACCTTGAAGACATTATGCCAAGTGAAATAAGCCAAGCACAAAAGGACAAATATTGTGTGATTCGATTTATGAGTTATCTAGAGTAATCAAATTCATAAAAAACAGGAAGCAGAATGCTGGTTGCCAGGGTTGAGGGCAGGGGCAAATGGAGGCTTAGAACTTAATGTACAGCGTTTCAGTTTGGAAAGATGAAAAATGTCTAGAAATGCATGGCAATGATGGTGGTAGAACAATGTGAATATTCTTATGCCACAGAACTGATCAATTAAAAATGATTTAAAATGGTAAAGTTTATATTATGGTATTTTACTACAATAAAAAAGTAGCTGTAACTAACCTGCACAATGTGCACATGTACCCTAAAACTTAAAGTATAATAAAAAAAAATAAATAAATAAAAAATAAAAAAAATTAAAAAAAAATAAAAATAAAAAAATAAATCACAGAATGGGGAAAAAAAAATATGTTAATAAGAAAAACACTTGTTTTTATTTAATCGACAAATAAAATTTGTATATATTTTTGGTGTGCAATATGATGTTCTGAAATATGTACATATTGCAGAATGGCTAAATCAAGCTCATTAACCCATGCATTATCTCATATATTTATTATTTTTTGCAATGAGAACACCTAAAATCTACTCTCTTAGCAATTTTCAAATATACAAAACATTGTTTTTATTTTATTTTATTGTATTTTTTTGTTTTTGAGACGGAGTCTCGCTCTGTCACCCAGGCTGGAGTGCAGTGGCGCAATCTCGGCTCACTGCAAGCTCTGCCTCCCAGGTTCATGCCATTCTCCTGCCTCAACCTCCTGAGTAGCTGGGACTACAGGCACCCGCCATCATGCCCGGCTAATTTTTTGCATTTTTTTTTTTTTAGTAGAAACGGGGTTTCACCATGTTAGCCAGGATGGTCTCGATCTCCTGACCTTGTGATCTGCCCGCCTCGGCCTCCCAAAGTCCTGGGATTACAGGCGTGAGCCACCGCGCCTGGCCAAGCCAATACATTGTTTTTGACTATGGTCACCATGTTGTACAATAGATTTCATGAACTTAATCCTCTTAACTGAAATATTGTATTATTTATCCAAAATCTCCTCATTCCTCATTTCCACCACCAGCCACTGGCAACCATCACTCTAGTCTCTGCTTCTATACATTTGACTGAAAATATCCATTTTTAATCTTTCTTGAAACAGTGAAGTATAGCCTTTCAAATTCAGACAAATTGGAGAAGAAGAACATGAAACACTGAAATGTTTCATTATAAATGTTTTGAATTGTCTTTTTTCATATTCAAATATGCACACCAACTGCAACAAGATTAGCAATGTCAATTTTTTCAAACTGTGGTAACATTTCTTAGGAGACACAGAAAAATTGATAAGTTTGACTTGCAGTGAGTGTTCTGCTTATATCTAAATAAGCCCCTCC